>NC_041046.1:7454686-7729686 GCF_900634775.1 Gouania willdenowi | reverse complement strand
AGACCGCCACACCGGCATGCGGCGCGCGCAAACCAGAGGCGGTACTTTGGGTACCCCCCAAGCAGCGGCCACCCCACGCCGCACCCACTGGTATGCAGGAGCGCTTGTTGAAACAGGTAAAAACAGAAATGAACGCGTGGATGATCATTTCCAGATCAGATTTAGACAACAGATTCCTCACTTTAGAGATATTTGTCAGGTGATAAAAACGGCTTTTGGTCAGTTGACGACAGTGACCCTCCAAAGACAATGATTAATCAAACAACCCCAATTTTTATGAGACTGGTTTTCACAGATGAGCCCAGATCACCAAGGCAGATCTTAATCAGGGGAATCTTTTTATCAGGAAATATGATCAGAGTTTCCATTTTGTTACAATTTATCTGAAGATAATTCGTTGACGACCAGACTCTGATAAAGGATACACAATCCAAGAACTAAGATAAAAAGTGAAACTCTGAGTCATTGAAAGAGCAATACAACTGAATATCATCAGCACAAAAATGATAAGTCACATTTTTAAAACCACGGAGGCATCAGACACAATAAAAAGAAAACAGAATCCAGAACAGAGCCCTGGGCTACTCCACATGACAGGTTGGACAAATTAGACATTACATTGTTATTAGCAACATTACAAGTTCTTCCATTTATATATGAGTTAAACCACTGGAGAACAGCACCAGAAAATCCCATCTCAGATTTGAGTCGGTCAAGAAGTTAAAGGTAGGGTAGGTAATTTTCTCCAGATACACTTTTTAAGTTTTTGGTGGTCTACAGGTAGTCGCTATGATGCTGGAGCAATGTTGTGCTGTTGGATGCTATCAGATTTGCGATCCTACTAATTTTATACCGTATCCCAAAAGAAACAAAATAGAGAAGCAAGTGGCAAAACGCTGATGGCGGTGTTTGACTTCCAACTCAACACACGCTGCTTTACAGTCTTTATTTTGCATTAGGTAAGTGGTCCTCGAAGGATAATGAATGATTTTTCTGTGAGTTTGGGATTTAATGTTATAAATTTGCTGTTAGCATAAAAATCTGCAATGTTTGTGTGCAGTAGTTTGTTCTTAGCCGGACACATCAGGCTCCCAATGTTCCGATTTAAATTGTTTATTTTTTATTTTTTATTTAAACATAAAATCCATTGGTAATAAAAATGTTTTGCTGTTGCCCTTTATAATAAAAAACATGTGTATTTTGTCACGGTTCTAACGGTGTATGGTTGACTACAAAAAACCTACCAACGTGAGCTAGAAACAGAATAAAGAGCAGGAACAGCTCAGTTAGCTACAGAGTCACTACTGGTAAGTCACTATGTTTTGGTCATTGAATTTTCTGTTCAGAAAAGGAAATTGAAAAACAAAATACGAGTAGTTATTTGATTTCCGTTTTTCAAATTCAAGGCATATTTCTACATCAGGGTCAAAAAGGGATAAACAATGAAAAATTGGTTTATTTTAAGTTTTTGATTCTAAAACCAAAAGTCCTTTATCTTCCTCTTGCAATTTGCATGACGTTACGCTCAGTCGTTGACCATCAAAATGGCTCACACTCGGCTAGAGGTCACGTGACTGGGAGGTCCCAGTATATTATAGAATGATTTCAAATAACAATTCTATGACAGAGAATATTTTTATCTAGCCAGCATAATACAATTTAAAAATAAAAATAAATCTATATATGTATACATGGTCCATGTGGTTGTAAGAACATTAACACAAACCCAGATTTCAGGAAAAATTTGTGAAGTTGAGTCCAGTGCAGTTTAGGAACGGCTCAGATACTGCATGAATCAAACTCTGATGCAGAGGAGCCTGAGAGAAGAAAAGATGGTTTTATGACAATTTCATTTAGCTTTTATCTAAAGCAACGTATACAACACAAGCAGTTAAGGGACTTGCTCAACATCCCACAGTGATAGAATAGAAAAGAATAGAATAGAATAGAAAGTTTTTATTGTCATTATATACAAGAAAACAAAATTAAAAGACAATGCTTGTGGTTTAAAGATAGATAAGTGCATTTATAAGGGGAGCCACTAAGATGATCAATAAATCAATCAATAAATGAACAGTGGGAACAATGAAGATAAATATATCACACATTTACCAATTGTCTGAATTGACTGAACACCTCTAATGTGTTCAGTAACCGTATTGCACTGGGATGGCACTATAGTTGGATTTGAACCGATGACCCTCCGATGACAAGGCGGAATGGACATGAGTTTCTGCTGAGAGTTGGTTATGGTAGTGAGGAGGGTCAGGACTAGATAAGCTCTTACTGTAATATTCATCCTGCCTCTTCTCAAACTGAAGGATACATATCATATAACTAGTGTTACATGTTTGTATAGTGACTGTGTTAACTCCTCCTACACCCGTTGTCTGGTTTTGACAAATAAGCTATGAAAGAATTCAGAAAGTTCCCGAGATTTATGCCATTGTAACTTTTAAACTTTTTATTTATGAAATTGTTTTTCTTTCCTATTAATTTCTATCATAAATTTCAGCTTTTTCAACTTTCCAGCCCTTCATCTACAGCCGTTCTTCAACCTTTAACAGGTTCAGCTACTTCCTTCATTTCAACCTTATCGCCAATGTTCAGCTAATGCTAGGCTAAGGTTTGGCTAATGCTAGGTTAATGCTAATGCTCAGTTAATGCCAATGCTAGGCTAATGCTAATGTTAGGTTAGTGGTAATGCTAGGTTAGTGGTAATGCTAGGTTAATGTTAAGCTAATGCTAATGCTAAGCTAATGTCATTGCTAAGCTAATGCTAATCCTAGGCTAATGCAAATTCTAGGTTAGTGCTAGTACTAGGCTAATGTTAATGCTAGGTCAATGTTATTGCTAGGCTAATGCTAATGCTAGGTAAATGATATTGCTATGCTAATGCTAAAGTTAATCCGTGCTAATGCTAGATAACGCTAATGATAAGCTAATGCAGTGCGACGCGGGCCAGCACCTGCATCCTCACTTGCATTTTCTTCCTGAAATGCAAATATGGTAGTTTTTATTGTTTTGATTTTGATTCTGTCGTGAAGTTTGAGACAAAATAAAGAAAGAAAAATAAAGAAAGAAACCCACTTCCTTAAGCTGTATATTCTTTTACAATCTGAATAAAATGTGATTTGTCCTGCATGTTTTACCTCAACCTGTATGAATGTTTCATCACTAGATAGATAGATAGATAGATAGATAGATAGATAGATAGATAGATAGATAGATAGATAGATAGATAGATAGATAGATAGATAGATAGATAGATAGATAGATAGATAGATAGATAGATAGATAGATAGATAGATAGATAGATAGATAGATAGATAGATAGATAGATGATAGATAGATAGATAGATAGATAGATAGATAGATAGATAGATAGATAGATAGATAGATAGATAGATAGATAGATAGATGATAGATAGATGATAGATAGATAGATAGATAGATAGATAGATAGATAGATAGATAGATAGATAGATACATAGATACATAGATAGATAGATAGATACATAGATAGATAGATAGATAGATAGATAGATAGATAGATGATAGATAGATAGATAGATAGATAGATAGATAGATAGATAGATAGATAGATAGATAGATAGATGATAGATAGATGGTAGATAGATAGATAGATAGATAGATAGATAGATACATAGATACATAGATAGATAGATAGATACATAGATAGATAGATAGATAGATAGATAGATAGATAGATAGATAGATAGATAGATAGATAGATAGATAGATAGATACATAGATACATAGATAGATAGATAGATAGATAGATAGATAGATAGATAAATTCAAATGCCCAGTAGCTTATTGCATGTGCCATACATTCCACACACATACTCATACATAAATAAATAAATGTATGTATGAGGGTGGCTTTTCTCCAAACTGACAATGTTCAGGCAGAGAGAGAGAGAGAGAAAGATAGAGAGAGAGAAAGATAGAGATAGAGAGAGAGAGAGAAAGATAGAGAGAGAGAGAGAGAGAGAGAGAGAGAGAGAGAGAGAAAGAGAGAGAGAGAGAGAGAGAGAGATAGAGAGAAAGAGAGAGAGAGAGAGAGAGAGAGAGGTCACTCCAGGTCACCACAGTGCACACACAGACTCACGTTCACCTTGACACTTTCCCTTAAAGCTTCACATTGTTGCACAGTATATTTGTGTAATGTACAAAACTATCAACATGGATTATTTATTATTTATCCTACAGAAAAGCAGTTTAAATCCATCATAAATATAGTGAGTCTTTGGTGCAGAATTATACCCACGAGAAGACAATATATTATTTATACTGTCCAAATAATCTTCCTTATCATGTCCAACAAATTAAGGAAATGAATCTTGACCCAAAAACCAGCCTCAGTTTTGCATTTGGTTGCGTGCAAAGAGAGCCTCTCAATTTAGATGTGTTATGTAAGAGGAGGCAGTAGTTGGTTATATAATAACAGAGAGGGGGAGAAGTGCTGCACTTAAATTGGGAGGTCCCAGGATTTGTTTTTATCTCACAGAGAAATCATGTTTGTGCATTCAGATTTCCAAATATGAAGATTAAAAAGCCATGCACTATTAACCTCTGCACAGCTGTGTACAGGAAACAGTGAAAGACCTTTACATTTATGAATAAATATTCATTTATTTCTGGTGATTTTCATGGTTTTTCTACATTGTTGTTAAACAGAAGCTCTGTATGAAGGTGTAAGCTTTCACAGTGTGTTCACACAATAATACAGGATAGGTCAGGATTGTTATAATAGATATACTGTATGTAATAAACCCCCATCAAGAGTTTCCTTTGACAAATATCAGTAGCATATAAAGAAATCCTTAGTCTGATACCATATTATTATATATTACTATATTATATTTTATATAACTATTTTTATATAGATTTTTTTTTAATATAATTTGCATTGAAACCTTTTCAAATGTTCTTTATTATATTATTATCATCGAGGTCGATACAATTTTGTCACCTTCATAACAAAAGTCCCAAAGTTATTTTTTTTGGCCATTTTGAGATTTTAATCTTGACTCCATTATTCTCATGATATTTTTTTAATCAAGATTTTTCATGTATTTTTTTATTATGTATTTTATTTTACTCTAAAAGAACAGATAATATAGAAATACTTGAATTAAGGATAAACTCTTAAAATGGCCAAAACATGACTTAGATACTGTTATAAGGGTGATGATATATTGATCTAAAAAAAAAAATTCTTCTTCTTCTTCTTCTTCTTCTTCTTCTTCTTCTTCTTCTTCTTCTTATAATTATTATTATTATTATTATTATTATTAATAATAATAATAATAATAATATACAGTAAATAACCTCAGTAAAACACTATGTTGCCAAATGTAGCCAACAGACAGTGAAAAAAAAAACTTAAATTGCTCCAATTTCCAGTGTGTTTATTTGTTATAAATATGACAAAATATTAATATGATTTTTTTTTCTTTAATAATATGTACACATACATAAATAGATGCATATAAAAATTAGTGTGTGTATCATTTATCTGTCAAAGAAAACTAATAGCTCACTATTTCTCTGCTGGGGGTGAAATAAATGATCTCAAAGAATCAGATCTACAGACATGTTTACTGTATGTTGTTAGAAGTGAAGGTGAGGAACATCGATTTATTTATAAAATGCTACCTTTATTTTAGCAGGTGAGGTCAGTTCAGAACCAGTTCTCATTAACAATGACGACCTGGGAGAAGAAGACATGACATGTTTGTGATGATGATGCGTTCCTCTCAGGTCAGACCATGTGTTACCTGCACGTTACTCAGTCATGGTGACTTCATCGTCCAATAAAAGTTGGTGAATAAATGATCAGTTTGACCCGATGTAGCTGTCTGAGGACCAATCATTTCATCATTTCATCCCCATGTGTCAGAGCTTCTGAGTCTGAACCCTTTGGGACCTTTTCAGAGCAGGATATTTTTGGCTCTCCAATCAGGCACAGAGAGATGCTCAGACAGAGAAAAGAAACACACACACAGAGAGAGAGAGAGGCAGACAGAAAAGCTCAGAGAACTCCCGTGTGTGAGATCTGGGGGCCCCCGGGGCCCCTCTGATTCCTCGCTCTGAATGGCTGCCCTGGAGGGGTGACCAGGCATTGAGAACAGGTTAGGAGGGGACGGGAATGCTTTTGGTCTGCGTTTGGCCCCCTGACCCATTCTCCACGTCTGCCTTGGCAGCCTTGAGACCCAACATATTTATTTGCAGCTCTGTGAAGAGAGAGGGAGGGGCCGCTGTCAGGATAAAGTCATCGTCCTGCTGACAGCTTCATCTACTGCTGAAGGGCAGCCATGACAGGAGCACAATGTCTCTGCACTGGCCGGCCCCGCATGGGCACAGGGCCCTCCTTTACCTCCCCTCTCCCAACATCCTTTATGCCCCAAATTATTTCTTTCTTTTTTTCTTTTAACTCAGCGTTTGATACAAAAATGACAGCCGGGGAATATGTGGGAACTTCCCCCAGCTTTGATGCTTTTTGTCATGATGGTATGAGCCATGTAGTGGTTTCTCTTTGTGAACCAGTGCGTCATGTTAAATGACACATAAACGACCCTCGTATGGGCTCAGATTTGTGCCACTAGAAACTGAATTTGAATAGTAACAAGTTGAAATGGAATTTACTGTTTTGAAACTGAATTATTAACTTAAAATTGTATTTTCCATGTTGAAAAAATCCATCTTAGTACATTCCAAAACTTCAATATATTTCTGTTTCTCACATTCAGATTCACTGCACGCAATTTGATTTCACTACACGGAGACACACTTCCAGTCCGCGAGGTTGAGCAGTCAATCACAGATTCATGGAACTTCTGTTTACATCTACAAAAACTCCTTTACGGCCCGTTGAGGGTGTGACTATAGATATATAATAAAGGAATTTATTATATATATCTACAGTGGTGTGAAAAAAAGTGTTTGATTTCTTACTTTTTTGCATGTTTTCTACACTTAAATGTTTCAGATCAAACAAATTTAAACAATAGTCAAAGAAAACACAAGTAAACACAAAATGCAGTTTTTAAATGAAGGGTTTTATTAATGATGAAGAAAAAAAATCCAAAGCTACCTGGCCCTGTGTGAAAAAGTGTTTGCCCCCCAACTCCCCAGGCCTGATTACTGCACACCTGTTATCAATCTGGAAATCACTTCAATAGGACCTACCTGACAAAGTGACGTGGACCAAAAGATCCTCTAAAGCTATAGACATCATGCTGAGATCCAAAGACATTCAGGAACAAATGAGAAAAAAAGGTCTGGTAAAGGTTCTAAAGTCACGTCTAAAGCTTTGGGACTCCAGTGAACCACAGTGAGAACCATTATACACAAATGGTGAAAACACGGAACAGTGGCCGGCCGACCAAAATTACCCCAAGAGCTCAGCGACGACTCATCCAAGAGGTGACAAAAGACCCCACAACAACATCTAAAGAACTGCAGGCATCACTAGCCTCAGTTCAGGTCAGTGTTCATGACTCCACCATAAGAAAGAGACTGAGCAAAAATGGCCTGTATGGCAGAGTTCCAAGACCAAAACCACTGCTAAGCTAAAAGAACATTAAGGCTCATCTCATTTTTGCCAGAAAACATCTTGAAAAAGATCATCATACCAACAATAAAATATGGTGGTGACAGTGTGATGGTCTGGGCCTGTTTTGCAGCTTCAGGACCAAGAAGACTTGCTGTGATAAATGTTAGCGAGAATTCTGCTTTCAAACAAAAAAATCCTAAAGTAGAAAGTCTGGCCGTCTGTTCATGACCTCAGGCTGAAGTGAACTTGGGTTCTAGAACAGGACAATGACCCAAAACACACCAGCAAGTCCACCTCTGAATGGCTGAAGAAAAACAACATGAAGACTTTGGAGTGGCCTAGTCAAAGTCCTGACCTCAATCCTATTGAGATGCTGTAACATGACCTTAAAAAGGTGGTTCATACTCAAAAACCCTCCAATGTGGCTGAATTACAACAATTCTGTAAAGATAAGTGGGCCAAAATTCCTCCACAGCTTGTAAAAGACTCATTGCAAATAATCGCAAATGCTTGATTGCAGTAGTTGCCGCTAAGGGTGGCCCAACCTTCTTCCTCATTAATAAAACCTGACATTTAAAAACTGCATTTTGTGTTTACTTGAGTTTACTTTGACTAATGTTTAAATTTGTTTGATGATCTGAAACATTTAAAGGTATAGAGGAGGATTTTCACAAAGTTTAGAAAAGAAACGCCCTCTCCACTTTTTGAAAAAATGCACATGCTCAACCCTCTACGAGGGAACTCCTATTAAACGTGTGTGAGAGAGCGTGCATGAGCTCGGTGCATGAGCGCGCATCGCTAATCATAGCTTACATTAGGATAAACTTCTCTGCTATTAACTATCGATTATTGTCAAATCTGAATCAAAAGCATACTCTTCCGATCCTCTTCCGAGTCCGTTTCCAGTTAGTGATTCACCCTCTCTTAAACACTTGAAAGAGCGCGTGTGCATCAAGCGGGAACTAGAAAGAGACGAGCAAGTACGACGGCCTTACGTCAGAATGATTGACAATTAGGAGGACCAATAGTTTTGATGATCCACCCAGAATTTGAAGCCAAAATAACATCCTCTACAATACCTTTAAGTTTGGAAAACATGTAAAAAAGTAAGAAATCAGGAAGGGGGCAAACACTTTCTCACACCACTGTACATAGCCCTGAAAAAACTACAGACTGGGGCTGGAAGTGTGTCTCTGTGTAGTGAAATTGAATTGCGGTGGTTAGAATGAGAGAAGACAAGCACAGTGGACTAAACTACTGTTTGGTTCCACAGATACGCAGAGGCATGTGCACAGGTCTTACAGTAAACGGTCACATGAACGGCGAGTAAATAAATAACCGTGTCACAGTTAGAGTGTGGATCGGGTCGCATTTTCTCGTCCAAGTCCGATCTGACAGTGAAAAACCTCATTTTTTTCTCGAATAAATGACATATTTGTGTTTATTTTAATGATAAGCAACAATTTTACTAACAATTGTTGATGTCAACATCAGATCATCGCACAGGTAACAAGCAAAAATGAAACACAAACAGGGATGCAGTGCACGTAAGAGACCCATCATATCTATTTACATAATCTATGTATCAAAGATAATCCATGTTATTGTGCAGAAAAATGAATGTATTCCTTTACAACTGTCCTCTGCTCCATTCTCCCTCCACCGTGGATCAATGCTCTCACTATTACAGATAAAGTTACATTCTACAGGGTTACAGCTGCTGCAGCAGGAAAGGAAGAACGCTGCGTGCAAACGACACTATGTGACAGAACACGACCACCAGTTCTACATATCTGTGCGAGCCCGACCCGTCTGGTGCCGTTGGGTCCCATTAGCGAGCTTTTTCTACAAATGTAGAACATAATTAGGGTAACGCTACTGTATATGAGAGAATGATAGTATGATTACACTGCCTGCAGTTGCTCATTTCTTATGAACACCTGTGAAAAAAGTGGGCAAATTCTTATTCTATTATTACCTTATATGGCAGTGATGCAAGGTCATAGGAAAGTTATCACCATGTCACTAACCAGGACAGACAGTGGGTGGGTGCACTAGCAATCAATTATTTAAGGTAACATTATGTCATATTTCATCATTTTTGTGCAAAAAGAGTTACAGAACACGTGCAATGATAAGGATAAAACTGAATAAAACTTAAAATATGCTCCACGTGTTTGAATCCTAACTATTACTTACATTTAGCATGACTGAAATGTTATTTTAATGAAATAAATTAAGGTTATCAACATGAAAATATTATCATATTTCATGAAAAATCATCAGATTTGAGGGGCCGTGTGGGACACGGGGGAATGTTTTTAAAAATCTGACAAAAATTAAAATGCTTCTTTTTTTTTTACCAGAAAAAGGAAAACCATTTCACCCAAGGAGGGGGTTTTCCTTTAAAAAAACGTTTTTTTTTAGCCACTAAATGGTTTGTGGAGAAATTAGCTGCTGCTTCCAGTCTGCACTCACACTGACAACACTTAACCAAATACCCAAATAACCCCACACACACAATCACCCAGTTTGCATTTCTAAAATGTGACACCTACAGTAATTGTTATTAATTTAATAAAAATGGACTAACTCACCTAACTGTTTTAGTGAGTTAGTCTTTCATGCTAAGCTTCAGGAACAGCAGCCGTGTCAGTTTTCCTGCTGAGGTGATAAACTGTTGTCACACACACGTTTCCCACCACCAGTAATCACAGCCCAGCTTTATTTGGGTTTTACAGGGTAGTTAGAGTGAGATATGCAGTGTTGTTGATTTAAGCACAGGAAGAACAGCTGCAGCCTCTCACTCTGAAAAAACATGGATTTTTACAGCCAAGCTAGTTTCAATTACAAATGTGATAAGGACAGCTGGATTCCACTTCTTCAGATCCAAAGGTTTAGGAAAGAATAAATAAGAACGCTGCAGATCCTATCAATACAGAAAGACTTAAATAATAACATTAATAAAAGAGATTTGTTGTGGCACGGTGTCCATCTTGTAATAATAATAAATGATAATAGTATTGTTTATGTCATGGACCAAAATATGGAATGTATTCATAAAATATATATGATTAATGAAAACACACTGAAATATGAGCCTTAAAAAAACAAAGGGTGGTGTAGTGTAGAATAAACATACGTTAGACAGTGGGCATGAGCACCTAGCGAACTGCGCATGCGCATCCATCATTTTGAAAAAAAGGTAATAATCTTTCCTTTAATTTTTTGGGTTAAGGTTATGGTATCATCATATCATAGTAGGAAAAATTAAGGTAGCAAAATATTGTACGTATACGTGTAAATATTTACTACGCTATTAGTGCGCATGCGCCTGTAGGAGGCTATCACGCATAGGATTATTTTTGACTACACCGGCACTGCCAATATTCCACACTAGTGCCAAACATTTTTAAAATTTATTTTCAGGACGAATAAAAAAAAAGGAAAGAAAAAACCCTTAATTAAACATTTACATCTGTTTGAACATTTACAGAATAATATAACTTTAAATTCAAATGTTGTTAAAGGTTCTGCATGGTTTTAATATCCTTCCTGTTTTACTGTATATTGTAGACATTGTTTCACACACGTTTGATGAAATGGTGCTTAACGTTTGGCGTAATTCTGAGATGTATACATGAGAAATCTCCTGAGGACAAATCAAATGAATGTGTGGGCCAGGGCTGATGAGCTGACAAGACAAAAGCTGTGGAGCTTCAGTGGAGCCAAGGAGGAGGAAACTCCACAGGACGGCTGCCGCCCTCAACACGCCGCCACAAAACTGTTGGACAAAAGCTGGACTTTGTTTGGCTTTAATTGCCCCCCACCCCTGTCCATTCACAACATCAGCACGGCCTCCACCATCAGCTCAAATGGCCGTCCTCCTCTAATTGATATGAACAATAGCAGGAGAAAGCTTGTTAATGGTGAACATAATTGTGGCCGACAAGAAGGCCAAACAGCGCAAATCACACTTCATGGAGACATGAGACATGAGACACATCCTCACTGGTTCCATACCTGCATCATCTTTCATTACCAGCTCACCCAGTGAGCACAGGCTCCACTTACAGCTTCAACTCCCAGCATGCCCCTGTCTCTGCTGTGTGTGAGCGCACACCAGCACTGTTCAATAGGAGCATGCACGTGCACTGCGGACGTGCACAGTGTGTAGACACTAGACAGACATATGTATCCATACAAACACCCTCTGTGCACGTGCTTCCTTAAACTTAAATACATGTAATATTAAATAATGATACACCTTTATGACATACAAACACAACAATCAGCTAAACTGATAAATACCATCACCCATATATTCATCCCCGCTGTTCGACTTTACAACAAAACGTTCTAAGGCAGTGTTTCTCAAATTGGGGTACGTGTACCCCTCGCGGTACACAATGAGAGAGAGTGAAAAGTTAACAAATAAAGTATCAGTCTTGGTCCCACACCAGGTGTGCTATGACCTGAAATGGTAAAAAACTATTGAAATCAATGCAGGAGCCACTAAATCAATGTTTTTCAACCTTGGGGTCGGGACCTCATGTGAGGTCGCCTAAAATTTCTGAAATATTGAAATTTTTTAGATTATTATACATATAGATTTCAGAGTGTCAAAGTGGGAAAAGTTCTGTTTCCTCGCTCCCTTGTTATTCCACATTTTGTAAAAAGTCATCTCCAAACAGGCCAGTTGGATTTTTTACCCCCTTATGACATCATAAGGTGGAAACTCCTCCTCCTGACAATCCTGGCTTCTCCTACCCTATAAGAATGTACCTCACAGGTAAAACAAATAGCGAAGGCAGGTTGATATTATAGTTTATATCAGTTAATATCTTTACATTCAGTATATAAATAATCCAGTATATAAATAATCCAGTATAAATAAACTGAAGAGCGCTCACGATCAGTTCCACTTTTAGTAGCCGTTACACCACCTTGTATCGCCTTTATGGGATGATCTGATGTGTTTGTGACCCAATGCGACGCAGTGGTCGGACAAAACAATGGACTTTTAAATAGACTGTTTGTAACCAGAAGAAATGAGCATGAGAAGGAAGATTGCATATGTATATACATGAAGGTCCTAAAAACAGCCTGTTTTTAGGAGCGCTCTGAAAGTGACTTTTCAAATGGAGATGGGTGAAAAATAGTACAATACTGGACCTTTAATAAACTATATCTCAATACTTTCACTTTGTGAAACATGAATTTAGTTTAACTAAAATGCAGAAAAAAAAACCCATCTGAACTCAAACATGATCAAAAACTAATTCTGGAAAAAAAAAATGTCTTTGGGGGTCACAATCCAAAAAAAAGACTGGGAACCGCTGCAATAAATACTGTAAAATGTTGCAGTCAGGCAAAGAAGGGATTTGAGCCAAAAAAAAGTTTGAGAAGCACAGGTCTAATCTCTCTTTGTCTGTAAATGTATATTTCTATATTCTTGTATTGTTTTAGGATAAGAATATATGTATATCTATGTTTTTTTATACTTTCTATATTATTTTTCTATTAATATTATCTATCTCTATATAGCCTCTATTATTGTATTTTCATATTTTATTTCCTTCATAGCAGTTATCAGGTGTGTTTTTAGGTATTCTGTGCATTGCCTGCAGTTGTTGCTGATCTGAGCCGTGATGACAGGACAGTGGGATCAATAAAGCTACTCTACTGTTGTTGCTATTATTATTATTATTATTATTATTCTTAGTCACATTGTAATTTTCCATCCATCCATTTTCAGACTCAGTATTTGTGTGTTTAGGACTCACACAGGGTTGGAGTATGATTTACTAAATTAACATTAACGTTTTTATTAATAGGCTACTAATATCAAATAAATATGAATTATTTTATCACATACTATATGATTATAATGTTTGCTTATGTGTGTGTGTGTGTGTGGTTTAGATTAACCCTAGAGCAAAAAACAGTTGCACATTATAACTGATAGTTAACCACCCGCTCTGACAACACACACACACACACACACACAGATAGGCTCCTCCTCCTCCTCCCATCATCCCCTGCTGCTGGTGTGGAGGTGGTGTGTGTTTCTCTGTTTCTACGGTCACTGAACTGCTGACTCCTCCCACTTTGAGTTTTGCTGCCCTCTGAGGCGTCACAGCACTATTGAAGCAAAGCTGACATCTCTATCAGTCTGACCCCCCCCCCCCCCCCCCCCCCGCTCTGCAGAATCTCTGCTCACATGAACAAGTCAATCAATCACTAATAAAACAAACACGCTGCTTTGAAAGACACTACGTCACAGCTAAAATCATCACGTTAAAGCCTCTGTTCTGTGCAGCTCTGTTGTGTTGGCCCTTTGGAGGATCCAAATTGGCCCCTCAAGAGAATATAAATGACAGAGAAACAAGAATCATTGCAGGGGCTCAATGTTTTTTTCTGTGCTTATATGATTTCAGTTGTTTTTAATGTTAAACAGTTGAAAAAAACTCAAAATTAGTACAAATTATTTGAATTTTCCTCAAATTATTACATAAAATATTACTTAACTAAATAGAAATTGGTCACAGAGTGTAAGATCTGTTGGGACTGACATCTGTCACTTATTGCTTTGATTTTGTCGGTTTTTTTTCTTCATATTTTGTATTTTATGTATACGTACAACGAGAGCACAATATTGTTGAAATTACTTGTTTTCCTGCATAAAGTCTGTGGCCCTCTTGAGATCAAACTGCTCCGTATTTGGCCCCTGAACTAAAATGAGTTTGACAGCCCTGCTTTAAACGGGATGTGAAACACTTTGATGAGAGAATATGTTTTTAACTAAGTGTTTATACTGTATTATTAGGTCATTGTTAGTTTTGTGGGTTTTGTTGTTAATTTGAGCAATGCTAGTCTTTTAAAAATCTGATTTTCTTTGCCCGAGATCTGCATCTGATGTGACATCACTGGTAGGAAAGGAAGGGACAGGATACGATTATATGTCCGTTAACCTCTGACGACATGCACACCTCAACAAGTGCAAAGAAATACTCGTATTAAGTGATTTAAAAAGCCAGTCGCACTCTCGCCTCCCGCCATGTGGACTAAGGCTAAGTTAGAACAGCAAACAGCTGATCGCTAACAGTTTACTCACCACAGATCAGGGACGTCAAACTCATTTAATGCTCAGGTGTCAAATCCAGAGCAGTTTAAGCTCAGGTGTGCAGCAGATTAGCTAGAAATAAAGTGTCATTTCAACACTTAACATTTTTACACTTCCTTGTATAACTGTTATAGTTTAAAAAATGCCTACAATATCCAAGCAATAATTAATGGATCCAATGTGACCAATTTTCTATAATTTAGAAGAGTTTTGTGGGAAAATGCTTGAAATTCATCATTCAGAAAAAAATTCAGTTATTTCTTTAATTTGCAATAAAATGAGACTGCAGTGGCAGTGATATAGGCACAAAAGCCCCTGCAAATATTGTCATTTTATTAAGTTTGTGTATTTGGAGGAACAAAGATAGCAACACCTTAAATATTTTGTAAATGATGCAATTATTAATAATTTTTCTGTCATTTTTACTTTTCTCAGTGTTTAATTTAGTCTCTTTTTGTTGACATTTTGTTTGTTTTTGGAGTCATTTTGCGTATTTTTTTTTTTGACAATTTGTGTTTTTTTTTGTTGATATTTTGTGCATTTTATTAGTCGTTTTGTTTATTTTTGGCGACGAGTCATTTTATATATTTCTGTTAGATTTTTGTGGTCATTTTATGTAATTTTGTGTCCTTTTTGAGTCATTTTGTATACTTTTTTGTAATTTTGTTCATAATTTCCTTTTGGACTGAACTGGATGATTAAAAAGGCCAGATTTGATTTGAGTTTGACACGTGCCATAGACAAACTGCAGCTTTATTCCGAGTGGATGAATGCTTCCCATTTCCCCCTCAGCTCTAATCCTAACCAACCCTATTATTAGCGGTACCACATCATTCTCTAAGGCTCAGGTTGGTTTAGCTGCATCTAAACTATGTTTTTGTTCCAAGAAGCACAAAAAATAAAAATAAAATAATAAATAACAATAAAAATTTTAAGCAGCACAAAAATAATTTAAAAAAATCGTGTTGGAATGCACAAAACAATAGATTAACTATTGTTACAGTTTCACGATCCCCCGTGTTATCAGGTTGGTTCCTGTATCATTGTCTGGTGCAATGATTAATAAAAAAAAGCTCATTGTTAACTTACGTACGTCCAGTTTTACCTGAACGAATCCTATTTTCACGTCTTCTTCGGGATATTTGACTAATTAATGAAATTGTCCAGGTTTCTCGGGGAACACGTTGATTTAAAAGAACAAACTCTACTAAAATTTGCTCTAACTGAGAAATTCCACAAGTTTCTGAAAGCTAAGGAGTTGCTCTATAAAGCTACTTCTACTGAAATCATCACACACGACAAAAAGAGAAAGAGGACCAAAATCCAAGAGAAAAATAAACCAAATAGTGGTGAAAAGGTAATTTATTGAAGTGTGTATTTAATGATTATTCACTGTTCTGTAAACCTTAAGTTTTTTGTTATGGTGTTAATTTCTATGAGGTGATGTTTCTTTGTTTCAATGATTGAAACATTTTAAAGGGGTTTATATGAGATTGTTAACGTGCATAATGAAGGTGATTGACTTGACTCACCACTGATTTCAGGTTTTTTTTAAGTTTTTGTCATAAAGATTGATTCTTTTTGTTAAACTGTATGGATTATTATTTATTTATTTTGTCATTACATGGTATATTCAAGAAAATGTTGAGTATTGCCGAGGTCGGCCCAAGTGTCCTCTTTTTTAGAAATCAAAATATGGTCACCGTACTAAAATACTTTCTATAGAAACAATAAAATGAGATCGACTTATCTACGGCACAGACTAGTGTGTATTTAGAAATATATTATCTAACAACAGTTTTCTAACAGCACTCCATTTTTTTAATCTTGTGTTGAAATGTATTGAATTTTAGTAATTAAAAGTGAATTTATCAAGGTGTGCAACATTTAAAACTGGTATTAAAAAGATAAATTAATGTTAGTATAACATAATGACACATTTCCTTCTATTATGAAGTTTAAATAAATAGAAAAAGACTAGCGTACTTGAACATAGTCTCAAACAACAGCCTTCTCCTGAATGAAGAAGCCATGAGTTGCACACAAAGGGCTTGTATTTAATAAAGATGAAAGATTACAGCTTTGAGCGCAGCGCCTTAATCTTTATTGACATCCCACAGGTGGTCCAACACCACATCCAGGAATCCCAGCATCTCCTCACTATTTATATTTGGTCTCAGATTTTCACTTCAGTGGTGGAGAAAAAAAGTGTAAGTTAGTGTGCATAACCATAAATACATTCCCTATTGTTACAGTCATTTTATCTGTGATGTCACTTCAAATGTTCATATTTCTGTCTTTAAAACTATGAGAAACTTTCAGATAATCAGTGAAAGAGAAGATGTGAAGAGTTAAGTGTGTGTGTGTGTGTGTGTGTTTATCTCAGAACGTAAAATAATCATTTGTTACTATGAGGCCGGGTTTGGGTCAATTACATTTTTCAGTTGCAATTATGTTTTCAATTACCCATGTTCAATTACGATTCAATTGCGATTACAGTGACCAGCATTTTTTCTAATTGCAATTAAATTATAATTATTTTTTGGCCTCAGAAAGTCAATTTCGTTCTCAATTTCTGAAGTTCAATTACAATTAATCACAATTACTGAGCCTGAAATAAATAACCTAACAAAAGTGAACCTTCCTCTTTCTGTTAGCATCTCTTATGCTAACGGCTCCTAAATCAGCTGTAAAATACATTAAAAACAAATATCTAATTTATTTCCTATTGATTACCTTGTTAGGCTTCATAATCAATGAACATATAAGTTTTATTATTTTTATTGTGGGTTTTCTGTCAGTTTACACCTCGATTTCAAATATTTTTTAATTGGTAAAATGTGGGAATGCAAACATATTTGAACAAGTATTAACTGTACATAGAACTGTAACATGGTTCTACAGTTTTGCATTAAATTATAATGGACACGTTTTTTAATAGAATTCTCATGGCAATTACAATTACAAAGTCAATTAACTGAACTCAATTACAATTTCATTACGATTACAACAGCAATAGCTTTTGAAAATTACAAATATAATTACGCCATAATCATAATGAATTATTAATGACACTATTACAATTATAATTTACCACAACCCTGTTATGACAACAGATGAGGATGAATTGATCAAATGTATTTCTCTGAACTGGTTTATTACCAACAAATATCTGTTTATAAGTTATTATTCATAAATAAGTTCATGGTTTGTCTCCCACCAATAAGATACAGTATTCTTAGAATTTAAATAACTCGGGCACTGCCTTTTTTTCCACACAGAACATTCCTGTTTTGGGAAGATGAATTTAATGATCCAATTTTGTAGAAAATGTACTTTAGAACATTCTATAGAACTACAATAGATTCATATTCCAGAATATTTCAACTTAAATTATTGTATCAAATTATAGCAACAAAAAAAATCTCTGTTCAAATGGTAAACGATGGAAAATGATCCGTGTTGCAGGTTCTGTGGGATGAGGAGGAGAACCTGATGTATTTCATTTGTTTGATTTTTGTCCATATGTGACAAAGTTATGGCTCAGTTTACAGTCATGTTGTTTGAAGGTCAATAAACAAACTTTTAAATATGATTATCCTGGGTAAAATATAAAATGTATGTATAAAATACTCATCAGTATACTGTAGAAACAATGGTACTTTCTTAAAGGTGTGCCATTTGTTATGTTATAAATGTTTTGCTAATTGAGTTGTATTTTGTTTATTGATTTTTTAATTACTATTATTGATTTTGTTCTATTTTTATTCTGTTATCTTATTAATTTTTGTTTGCTTTGTGCTCCTTTTCTATTTATATTTGGCTTTAGTGTCACAACACTATGAATGTGGTAGGAATGTATGGGGGAGGGGTTGTGGTGGGATGGGGGGTTCGGAATCCCGTTTTGTTATTTTATTCTGGAAATAAATAAAAATTCAAGAAATGAATATATTTAAAAAAAAATCTGGGTCCTTTTTAAAAAAATAAGTTTGGATGAATCCCCTCATTCATCCCCCCCATGTGTTAGCCTTTGAGATTTGTGCTGGGAATGATTTGATCTGCAAACAAACTTCTGTTGCTCATTGAGTTCTTGTGCCGTCTCAGACTGTGTGTCGTTATTAAGCAACTTAAAATGTCACAGTGTGCGGGGGTGGGGGGGGGGGGGGGGGAGTAGCTGCTGTCCATTAGCTGTCAACAATGACCAGCAGCCTACACTCCCATGGGACTGGCAAGCAAGGCATCGTCTCATCCCAAGCCTGGCTCAGGGATCACACAGGCTCCATTGTCTCAGGAGAAGCCTTCAGCGAGCGCTCTCAGGGAATGGAATGGCTGCTGCTTTCCTTCTTTCTGCAGACGCAGGCCATGGAAACTGTAAAGATGAATCCAAGGAGGGAACACTGAAAGGCTACGGAGTAGATTTGGAATGGGGCACCCCCCACGTTTAGACCAGTTTGGAGTCCCCTTCCAGACCTCCCTCTCCCTGACCTCCCTTTTCCACCTCACTTTAATAAAGCCTGGGCCTCGGTCATTATTTTGGGCAGATGGAGACGAGGGCAAGCGCTGAAAGGAGTCGGTGTCACTCCTGAGGAGAGGATGGTAGGGATGACAGAGAAGAAAAAGTGAATCAGAGAAAAGATCAAAAGCAGAAGCTCTCCTTTCACTGGTCTGAAAGCACTAAAGAGGATAAGGAACGATCAGGCCCAGGGTCTGCTGTCCTCTCTGGTAATTAGACTCAGCTGACGCAGAGAAAGGCGTGAATGGCAGGGTTCAAGGCCCTCTCTAGGACTCACACAACGGGAAGGAGGTTTTTCCCCGACGCCTCCTTTATCTTCCTCTCCTTTCAGAGTGTCAGAAATGCAGCTGAAATATCTCTCCAAAAAGACAGCACAATCCCCAATGCCAACCCCTAATCACAGGGGCTGATGAGATGGGGGTGTCGGAGAGAAAACACACATTATTTTCCCAATTCATCTTTACAATTTATACAAGCGCAGGATTCACGGCCGTCGTGATGCATTTCTTTGCGATGATGATTCAATGAAACAAATCCATATCTTCGTGACACGAGCATAATGTTGAATATCAATAAATCACAAAACGGGGGAAAAAATTCTAAAGTTTAACCTTGAAATCATTGATAACATGTTTATTAATGATAAACGCACTGATTGTGAAGCGGGCATGAGCTTCAATGGTAAATGGACTTGATTTATATAGAGCTTTATCACCACACTGAAGCAGTCTCAAAGCGCTTTACATATCAGCTCATTCACCCAATCACTCTCACATTCACACACCAGTGGGACAGGACTGCCATGCAAGGCGCTAGTCGACCACTGGGAGCAACTTAGGGTTCAGTGTCTTGCTCAAGGACACTTCGACACATAGTCGGGTACTGGGATCGAACCCCCAACCTCTCGATCAGAAGACGACCCACTACCACCTGAGCCACGGTCGCCACAATGTATGCTACAATGTATGCTACAATGTCCTATTCATTTTTGATTTGAATACAGAGCAGCCTTGGCCACAGCATCACATCCCATAGGAACCTATTACCATCTTCTACATATGCAAGAGTTTGAAAAGGCCGTCGATCATCGTCACAGTCGGACACACAGCGTCGGATTCAACTCCACCAGCTTGTCATGAGAGGAACACAAGGGATTCCAATTAAAGGGGATCATCAAGGAGGGGTGCAGGTGTATGTGGGTCACAGGAACATCTTTACACACGTTCAGGTAAAATCTTTTCAATTCAAATCCATCAACATTTGTTGGAGCTGATGAACAAAGAGGATTGGGCTAACTCATATCTAACAGTTAGTGAAAAAGCATCAACTCAAACCTTATGATTTATGTAAACTGATAATATCTAAAAAAAATGTGTTTGCTTTACTCAGCCTCACCTAATGACATGAGTGTGCTGTAATGAATAGACAGTGTAATAGTTTCTCTGATTTATCTATTCAATAGGATTTTTTAATAGTTGTAATTAGGGCTGCACAATTATGGTCAAAATGATAATAACAATTACTTGGATGAATATTTTAATCACAATTATTTATCATTCTAGGAAAAACTTCTGTATTTTTATGTAACTACTTTTTAACAAACAATATATGAACAGTAAAAAAGAAAAACTTTAAGCAAGAATATTGATAAATACTAAAATGTACCCAATAAGCTAACTATAAATACATGTTACAGAGTGCAACCCCTTTAAAACAATTACAGCGTATAAAGAAAAGTGAAGAACATGAGGCTGAAGCGACAGGTTTTGAACCAGAAACCCCAGCCTGTCAATAATGTTTGGCTTAGGCGTCCGCTGGATTGATTCATTCATTATTAGGTACTAAGGTCAATCATCTCATGGGGGCGTCGACACGTTCAACATGAGCACCCCACCTAAAAAAAACCCTAAAACTTAATAGTTTTATATCCATCAGAGGTCCCATTATAAATGTAAAAATCAATCAGGTTGATTTAATCATGGAGATCAAAATCATGATCACAATTAAAATTTGATTCATTGTGCAGCCCTACTTGAAATAAGTCAAATATTTGTCTGTATAACTTTATTACTCTTTAGATTAGTGTGAGTTCTCAGTCTTTTTTGATTCAAGGATCACTTTTCTCTTATTTTTAAATCCAAGTACAACATTTTTATTTTATTTTATTTTATTTTGTTTTTTTCATTCAAGACATAAAACATGTATTTCTGCTCCACATTGAAAAAAAAAATATGAATGAAAAGGAGCAGAAAGACGTAAAAACATATAACATCTGCACCCTCTTTAAAAAAATAAAAATAAATAAAAATAATTACATTAAACAAAGTCAAGAAAGTCTGCATTTTGCTTACAGAATATGAAAAAAATAGAGCATAATAATGGAATGAATGAGTAATAACACACATTTTAAAGAATCGTTTTTTGTAAAGAAATGGAATAAAATGGTGCTTATTGGCTCCTGAATAGATTTTTTTTAATTATTATGATCATATTTGGTCATCTCCTGCTTTCTATTTTCAGTTCATGTTTTAATCAATGTAATTTCCATCATCATTATTATGATTATCTTTTTTACCTAAAAATAAACATTAATAAACCTCATATTAATGCTTTCATTTGTTAATTCTCCACTCCCTCTGTCTCAAGTACATGGCATACCCCTAGGGGTACACGTACCCCCATTTGAGAAACACTGCTTTAGATGACATTGATAAAAAATGGTGCAGAAAATAAAAGGAGAATTTACAAAGATTTGGATCGAGGGGAAACAAATAAAACAAAAAAATCCTGACTACATTCAAAGCAGTACCGGTTATTATAGTTTTTACGTGATTTTTGTTTGATTTCAAACAACAGATTGTTGTCGTCGATAAATCGATTTTTGCCTCCAAGCCCTGTCATTTGCTATGGATTTGGTTGAGTTGAGCTGAAATTGTGCCGTGTATCTGCTGTGAAGCTCCTTGAGGACGAGGCTGCACCTTAATCTTACTGTGTGACGTAACGACGTGTGGAACTGTGACATAGCACTTCTGGCATTCTGAAGCTCCTGCGAAAGTCATACTAAAACAAATGTAGACTTTTTTTAATCTCATTAAACAAAATCCCAAAGTATTTTCTAAACAGAAGTCAAACGCAGAGACAGAACAGAGACAACACATCTCAACTCCTCCCAGGTTGAACTGTACAGGCTGTAGAAAATACTAGAGCATACATTCATTAACTGTTTTCAAACATCTGGAGAATAACAACCTGGTTGACTCCGATCAATCTTGGTTCAGGCATGAAGCTGCTGGTTAGTCCTCTGTCCTACTGGTGCTGGACCTGTTGACTCCCTTTGACACCATGAACCATTCAATTCTCCTTTCCACACTCTCTGAACTTGGCATCTCAGGATCTGTCCTGTTGTGGTTTAAGTCCTACCTCACAGGTAGATCCTTCAGAGTGTCATGGCTTATGAACAGGGGTACCTCAGGGCTCAGAGCTTGGTCCCCTACCCTTTTTGCCTTATACACCACCTCACTTGGTGTAGTGATCCGCTCTCATGGCTGCTATGCTGACGACACTCAAGTTTTCCTTTCTTTTGCACCTGATGACACAATGGCCTCAGCTCAGATATCAGTGTGTCTGGTTGATATCTCCACATGGATGAAGGAACGCCACATTCAGCTAAACATGTTCTAGACTGAGCTCTTTGTCTTCTCAGCTTGTCCCTCAGTTCAACCACAGTTCAGTGCCTGGCTGGGAAAAAGTCTACATGTGCCAACAAACTCTGCCAGAAATCTGGGTGTCATGATTGATGACCAGTTGACTTTTAAGGTTCATTTGGCCTCAATTTTTCCATCTTGTTGATATGTCCTCTATAACAGTGGTTCGCAAGATGATGTCAAGAATGCTCCTGAGGAGGCAGTAGTTAGCTCACATTAGCACACTGCATTAAGCTTGGGACAAAACAGAACAGCCAGTGGAGAGGACAACAGAGGAGAGCAGGACACACACAACCCCGGTGGCTCAGCGGTCTTCTCCTTTCTGCTGCTGTTAAGCCTGTGTTTGTTTGAGGTACTAAATGCACGAGTCCTGTGTGCACGTTTTCTTATGTGTTCAGTCACTACCTGGGTTAGTGGGGGTCGGCATTCTCTGTCACCGTTATTTTGGGGGTCGGGGGCTGAAAACTTTGGAAACCCCTGCTCTAAAACATCAGAAGGATCAGATCCTACCTGATACAACAGGTCACACAGCTTTGGATTTCATGCATTGACTACTACAACTCTCTTCTGGCATGCCTCCCTGTGTGCACATTTCCCAGAACGCAGTAGCACGTCTTCCAGTGGCAGCTCAAATCAAACTCAAAATTCTTCTTCTGGCTGACAAAACAGTGACAAGAGCGGCTCCTGCCTATCTGGACTCTTTCATCCAGATCCACACTCTCTCTGACCCGCTACGTTCTTCCTGGTGCTCCCAGCCTTGCATGGCTCTAAATCTATAGCTAGACTTTTCTTCTTGTCGTTCCTAAATGGTGGAATGATTGACTTAACTCTGTACGATCTGCAGAGTCCCTCTCTACTTTTAAGAGACGTCTGAAGACTCAACCGTTCAGGGAACACTTATGGTCTGCACTTGATCTGACCCTTCTTCTTTAGAATATGTCAGATGGTCCAAGACTAAGACTGCTTTTAGTGAATATCTCACACTGTCTATGTTGAAATGAAGGCATTGGATGAGACCACCTGCAGCCAATCAAACTTGAAGCACTTGTTGCACTTACTAAGGGTTTTTAGCTCCATTCTGAGTTTGCATAGATTGTTTGCGTTGCACGTTGCGTTGTGCAAAACTTCAGCTAAATGATATTGTAGAATTGTAGCAACAAAGAAGTCACTAGTGCTTGTTTATTTGCTTTATCATAGGCGGGAGATTGCAACTCCTAGTGTTACATCATGAAAAACTGTTTGTATATACATGGAAAAATATCATTTACAAGAGTTAAATACAATGAACCATATAGATCAGGGTCACCAACCTTTCTGAAATCATGAGCTACTTCAAAGTTACTAAATAATCTCAAAGCATACCGGTTTGATATACTAAAACTTTACGGTTTCACTTCATTAGAGGTAAAGATAATGAAGTATGGCTAGCATTAACTTAAAAAGGTACAACTTAATTTATGCAATTGTTTCATTTTCAAATGACCACTTCTGAAACCTTTCATAGAGGATCATGCAAAGCTAAGTATAGGAGGGAATAGCCATTTTACGTACGAGCGCAATGTGCTCACTGGATGGATTTCTTGGCTGAGAAGTTGTCAGATGTGTGTAAGGATGGTATCTGTCCAACTACATGATTTGGATTGGTCAAAATATGGATTTTATACACATTGGAGCAACTTTTGATGAGAAACCAAAAAGGTAAGACACTATTTGCTGACTTTTTCCGCTGTATATTTTCTGATTTTGTGGCGTTATTTTGGTACGTAACATACCTGACCTGTGTATCAGTGGATTCAGCTCAGACTGTAGTTTCACGTAGGCTCTTGTTGTAGAGCGCTGTGTGTTTTTTTGTGACTCACAGCAGTGGAAAAAAGGCTGAGTTGTCGACTTTTCCCTCTTGGAACATAATGGCTTGGTGTGTGTGATGTGGTCTTTTGTTCTGGATGTGGGTTGGCTACAGTTTCAGCTGAGTTTCCTAGGATTACGGAGAGATACAGAATGTATGAAGATTTTATTCATTCTTTACAATATTTAAACCCGTCAGAGTTAAGGAAAGTGGAGTTGCCCCCGCCGGCGGGTCCGTTGGGGTTGAAGAGGTTAATGGTAATATGGTTAATGCGTGGAAAAGTCTCCTTTGCTCCTGCTGTTGTTCAACATTTTGCTGCCCTAGTCCAAAAGAACCAGATGAAAAACCTTTTTCTACACCAACAAACCTTTGTAGCACTAAAGACACACCCACCACTCTGGTGTCCAGCATGGCCAGAGGCGTAATCCCCCCTGCAACATCAAAGAGCTCATCAAAACAAGCCTTCATTAATGATCCATTAGAAGATACTAATAATCAAAGCATCACATGCAAATATCTACACCCGTGATATCCACAGTTGGTCTGCAGACAAAACAGACTTAGATCAACCAAACCAGTAACATGTTTAATAGAGCTGGGCAATATACCAAAATTTAATGTATATCAACTTTTCTATTTTGGAGATTTAAAAAAATTACATTATCACCTATAAATATACCGTATATATATATATATATATATATATATATATATATATATTTTTTTTTTTATATAGCTTATTTTCTTTTAGAATACTTGTTTTAGGAGTCGCTGCTTTCACTACTTCTCAGAACAGCATTAAAAGCACAGTTAGATGGAATTCTCAGTGCATCCTAACCCAGACCTACACCTAAACCACTGTTTCTCAAATAGGGGTACATGTACCCCTTGGGGTACGCGATGGCACTACAGGGGGTTCTTGAGAGAGAGAGAGAGAGAGAGAGAGATTGAGGAAAATTAATAAATGAAAGGATTTAAATAATGGGGTTTCATAATGTTTATCTTTAGTTTAAAAAGATAATAATACTAAATATTACCAGCAACACACAAAACAACAACAAAAACACACAAAACAACAACAAAAACACACAAAACAACAACAAAAACACACAAAACAACAACAAACAACTGAATAATGAAAAGAACAAACAAACAACAACGAAATACACAAAATTACGCCAAAAACCCACACACATAAGAGAGAGCCCTGAACAGCC
Organism: Gouania willdenowi; assembly: GCF_900634775.1. Classification (NCBI taxonomy): domain Eukaryota; kingdom Metazoa; phylum Chordata; class Actinopteri; order Blenniiformes; family Gobiesocidae; genus Gouania; species Gouania willdenowi. The sequence continues at coordinate 7,703,695 of NC_041046.1, read as the reverse complement.
AAACTACAGAACTCACTCACACGTGCTGTCCCTCAGAGGAGAAAAAGACTAAAGTGTCACATATTGTGCAGCTGTTTGTTAATAAATGAGCCTGTGTAGCATTTGGATCATCACATTTAACCAAGAATTGTCTTTCTGATCAGACCTAATTTTAAATAAAATTACGTATATCACTATTTTGAGAAAAAATATTGATATGATTTTTGGTCCATATCACCCAGCCCTAATGTAAAACATGATTTACTAGAGAAAGTGAAATATTCTACAGATCATTATGTATCAGCGTAATTCAGCCCATCAGTTTGGATCTTCTGATTAACATATTTACATTGTGCAAAATCTGAAAAACTCAACATACCTTAAAGTATAAACCAGTATTTTAAATCCAATAACAGAGTGTCTTTTTGTATTTATATTTGAAAATATATTTTAATGAGAGAACCATCAGCGGACAGAGAGTCTGTTTACAACAGTGGTTCTCTAACTTGTTTAACTCAAGCACCCTATTCTCTTACTTTTGAATGCATGTACCCCCTTATGTCTGACTAACACACTTCAGTCAGAATTCTGCGAAAAAACAACAATAGATCATAATAATGGAATGAATAAGTGATAAAACACATTTTAAAGAATCTTATTTTATAAATAAGTGAATGAAGCAGTATTTAGTGCCTCCTGAATAGATTTATCTCTATCATTTACCGTCATCGCCCTCTTTATGTGGGACCAAGACTGACCTTTGTATCGCTATAATTTCTATCATAATTTTGTGTTTTGTTGTTGTTTGTCTCTTTTTTTACTACATTTTTCTCTTATTTTGTGTGTATTTGTTGCAAAGCAAGAATTTCATTGTACAGGGAAACGTGTTTCTAACTGTACAGATGACAATAAACACTTTGACTTGACTGTTAGTGTGTTGTTGGTATTATTTAAATTATTCTCTCTCAGTGTGTAAGTTTCTTATGTAGTTTTGTATGTTTCCCTGTTATTTTTGTGTATTTTGTCGTGATTTTGTGTATTTTTCCTCTCACTTATTGTGTGTTTCTTGTCGTTTTGTGTGTTATTAATGGTCAGTATTTTTCTCTCAGTGTTTTTTTTTGGTGTCATTTTGTGTATTTTGTTGTTTGTTATTTTTATTATTCAGTATACAGTATTTTACTCTTTTTTTGCATGTTTTTGTTGTCGTTTTGTGAGTCGCTGGTAATATTTAGTCTGATAATCATTTTTAACTAAAAAATAAAAATGATAAAACCCCTTGTAGTGCCTTCGCGTACCCCCATTTGAGAAACCTTGGTTTGCACAAATCAGACTTTAACTAAATATGAATAAGGTGTAAAAATGTTCACATTTCTCAGTGATAGAAAACAAAAGCCAACGCAGACAATAGATCAGATCCTTTTGCATCTCATATGTCTATCACAGCTGTCGGCTGTTCATCGCCCCGGGCTGATCTGGATCTCACACTTTGATGTTTTACTACTAGGAGACATCCCAGTCACCCCCGGCCTGTGGTTCTACCTGAACCCCGGCTCTCTGTGGGATTGTCAGCACTAGGGAGGGGGGGATGTGGGGGTCCACATGGTGAAAAGGTTCCACCTTTGTTTATATATTAAATTTCAATTTATTGATAACTTAAAAGGGATAATGCGCATTAATAAACAGACATGCTGTAAATGAGCCGAGTTAGCCAAAAGAGGCTCGTTTTCATCTGGTGTCCCTGACCAGATATTAAAAGGCAACATAAAATGTAAAAATATATTAAAATACAGGGAGAATAGCACATGTGTGATAAATAACAAAATAATTACTGATAAAACAAAGCATAAATTCAAATTAACTGATAAGTGCTGTATTAAGTACTACTGAGTATTTACTTCACCAGTCAGTGGTCAAAATGTAATATATGACTTAGGGCTGCACAATGAATCTAATTTTAATCATGATCGTCATTATGGCCTCCACAATTAAATTAACCTGATCGTCGGCAATATTTAAATTTAAAATGTGTGTTTGGTGGATTAATGAGAGCTGTGTACTAATAGTACATTTTAAATTCCTTTTTATTTAAAGCTTCATTTTTCACTGTAAACTGTTCATATATATATATATATCTTTTTTTTTAAAGTATGGCAAAAGAAATACATGATGAATAATTCTGATTATAATTGTGATTAAAACATTGATAAAAAAAAATCACGATTATCATTTTGGCCACAATCATGCAGCCGTAATACAAAATATAAACAAATTCTGATGAAAAGAGAAGAAACACAAAATGCTATTTGGTTTTAACTAAAGCTCATCATTAGCAGATTAGACATGGTGCGGTCTGACAGATGTTCTTAATAATAATGTTTTTTACTTCTTAAATCATAATCTATAACTTCAAAACCTCACATCGACCAGACGGCTTTGCATTAGGAATAGATTTTCATGTAAAGCTTTAAATCTAATCAGAAGCAGAAGTTAATCCTCACTGCTACGCTAACAAAACCTCACTGCTACGCTAACTAAACCGCACTGCTACGCTAACTAAACCTCACTGCTACGCTAACAAAACCTCACTGCTACGCTAACTAAACCTCACTGCTACGCTAACAAAACCTCACTGCTACGCTAACTAAACCTCACTGCTACGCTAACTAAACCTCACTGCTACGCTAACAAAACCTCACTGCTACGCTAACAAAACCTCACTGCTACGCTAACAAAACCTCACTGCTACGCTAACTAAACCTCACTACTACGCTAACAAAACCTCACTGCTACGCTAACAAAACCTCACTGCTACCCTAACAAAACCTCACTGCTACGCTAACAAAACCTCACTGCTACGCTAACAAAATCTCACTGCTGCGCTAACAAAATCTCACTGCTGCACTAACTGACCCTCACTGCTACGCTAACAAAACCTCACTGCTACGCTAACAAAACCTCACTGCTACGCTAACAAATCCTCACTGCTACGCTAACTGACCCTCACTGCTATGCTAACTAAACCTCACTGCTACGCTAACTAAACTTCACTGCTACGCTAACAAAACCTCACTGCTACGCTAACAAATCCTCACTGCTACGCTAACTGACCCTCACTGCTACGCTAACTAAACCTCACTGCTACGCTAACTAAACTTCACTGCTACGCTAACTAAACCTCACTGCTACGCTAACTAAACCTCACTGCTTCGCTAACTGACCTTTACTGCTATGCTAACTCAACTTCACTGCTTCGCTAACTAAACCTCACTGCTACGCACACTAAACCTCACTGCTACGCTAACTAAACCTCACTGCTACGCTAACTAAACGTAACTGCTTCGCTAACTGACCTTTACTGCTATGCTAACTCAACTTCACTGCTTCGCTAACTAAACCTCACTGCTACGCACACTAAACTTCACTGCTACGCTAACTAAACCTAACTGTTGCGCTAACTAAACCTAACTGTTATGCTAACTAAACCTCACTGCTACGCTAACTAAACCTCACTGCTACGCTAACTAAACCTCACTGCTATGCTAACTAAACCTCACTGCTATGCTAACTAAAACTCACTGCTATGCTAACTAAACCTCACTGTTACGCTAACTAAACCTCACTGCTACGCTAACTAAACCTCACTGCTACGCTAACTAAACCTCACTGCTACGCACACTAAACTTCACTGCTATGCTAACTAAACCTCACTGCTATGCTAACTAAACCTCACTGCTATGCACACTAAACCTAACTGTTGTGCTAACTAAACCTAACTGTTATGGTAACTAAACCTCACTGCTACGCTAGCGAAACCTAACTGCTACGCTAACTAAACCTCACTGCTATGCTAACTAAACCTCACTGCTATGCTAACTAAACCTCACTGCTATGCTAACTAAACCTAACTGCTACGCTAACTAAACCTAACTGCTATGCTAGCTAAACCTAACTGCTACGCTAACTAAACAGGGGTGCAGGAAAATAAAACTTACAGTAATTTGTAATTGAAGAACTTTTTTTTTTATTGTGTTTCATGGCACAAAATTATGAAACATCTAAATGTCCTCAGACATTGCCTTGAACAGTTCTTTAAAGCTCGACAAAAATAATGTAATTGAACCTTAGCTTCAGATTTTTCTTCTTACTAATCACTGTACTGTATTACATTAATTTTGATATTTTAAAAAATATATCAAAAAAATCTAAATTTTAACTATGGGCAGAGGGCCAAAACTAATATCTTGCGGACCAACTTTGGCCCACGGGCCCCAAATTGGACGGCCCTGATCTATGCCATATTTTGCACAATAATGTGTTTTATTTGCAGTTATTCTTGTTTCATGTGAATGGTTGAACTTATAAAATCAAAGATTAACCGTGAGTTAAGCTACAGTGAAAGTGAACTTCCTCCAAGGAACGTGGGAGAATATTTTTGCGTCCAAGTTAATCTTGTCAAAGTGTGAAAGTGACTGAGCTTCTCAGGTTTACATCAAACTGCTCATTCAGCTCAAACCTCACAGAAAAAAATCAAAAATACCCCACACCATGAAAACACATTAGCTGCTTTACAGGCGTCTGCAAGAGGTCAACAGCACTGATGGTTTCCCACATCCACAGTCGTTTAGTGATGATTACAGAGCGTTAGTGAGGAGTGCTGAGATTTGGATGCAGAGACGATGTGACAGGAGGCGTGAACAGATGTGATCGGATCATTCCAGAAAAAGAAGAACCACACGACTGGTCCATAGATGCTAAACGGTGACGGTAGAAAAACACAGGTTTGTTAAAGGAACCAAACATCTGGTATAAAACGGAGTAATATGAGTTAGAAGACATTTCGTTAACAAAAGGAACTCCAGAAAAACAAAAATGCATGTGATCTAAATAAAATCAACCTGATCAAGGCAACTGGAAAGACATTAACATCATATTAAAACTTTAAGGATAACCTAACAATTTATTATTATTTATTACAGTGGTTCTCAAACTTTTTAGGCTCAAGTACCGCATTTCTCTTACTTTTGACTACAAGTACCTCCTTTACTTTGGACAGCTACTATTTTCTCAGAATTCTGTGAAAAAAACGACTATAGAGCATGACGATGAATTAAAATATAAGTGTAATGACAGTATTTAGTGCCCTCTGAATAGATTTATTTTTATAGTTATTATCATGTCCTGTCGTCTTCCTCCTGATGTGGAACCAAGACTGATCCTTGTATTTTTAGTTCATGTTCTAATTAAGATCATTTCTCTCATCATTTTGTGTGTTTTTAATGTAATTTAATGTATTTGTCTGTTCTATTTATTATTCAGAATACTTCTCTTATTTTGTGTGTTTTTGATGTCACTTTAGTGTGTGTTTTAAATCATTCTCTCTGTGTGTTTTTGGTATCGTGGTTGTTTATGTCGTTTTGTATGTTTCTCTGTTATTTGTGTGTTTTTTGTAGCAATCTTGTGAATTTTTCCTCTCAATTAGTGTGTTTTTGGTGTTGTTTGTTCTTTTATTATTCAGTATTTGTGTTTTTGTTGTCATTTTTTGCATTGCTGGTAATATTCAGTATGATTATTTTTTAATAAAAAATAAACATTATAAAAAAAAAATGTAAATTTTCCTTTCTCTCTCTCTGTCAAGTACCCCCTGTAGTGCCATCGCGTACCCCCATTTGAGAAACACTGATTCAGAATAATTATATAGTTTTTTAAAAAGTGGTGCAAATTTACCTTGTAATTAAACATTTTCAAAGGAGGCCAATAAAAATATATATATATATATATTTTTTTTTTCTTTTCATGAAACATGAAACAACAAACAAAAAAAAGTTAAGATACATTTAGTAATCTGTGACAGGTGCTAAACATTGTTTTTGCTGAGCTGCAGCTAGAGTTCCTTTTAGTGCTATTGATGGTAATAAACATCATACCTTTACTCTATACAAAGAGCAGACTGAGACTCTTAATAACACAAAAATAATAATAGACATTCACAGCCTCGACACAGCTCTGCTCCCCATAACATAAGGCAGAAATAACAAGCCTATTGTGACCAATCGCTGGTGGAGCTCATCATGATGCGTGTGCCACATCCCGTTAGTCCCCGTGTGTGAACACCCATTTTACTTGGTAATTCTGGATGATCTCGCTGCCTATACATATTCATGCCGAGTCTATAAGTGTCAGATTGAGACGTCCTTCCAGTGTCCTTGGCAGCTGCTTATTAATATTGAATTAGATGAAGAGGTACACAGGTTATCGTCTGCTCTCCTCCACACAACGGGACTAATCATCCCATCACTAGCTGCATTTCTATTACTCTTGGAAATGTGCAAAATCTAAATAGTGCAATAAAAACTGCTCATGGAAACACTTGAATTTCTAAAAAAAAAAAAAAAAAAAAAAACACTCAAATATCGCTAAAAAGTTTTTGCGCTTTCATTAGAAAGAATTTCAGACGTTTCAATATTGAAATGTGTCACAAAAGCTCAATGAAAACTCTTTTTACACAAATACACGTCACATGATGTGAGTATACCTGGTCACATGACCACTTTGCTCCGAGAATACATGACGCGGTACGTGTAAACAGAAGAGAAGACAAGGACATTTCTTTGCATTATACTTTAAAATGATCACTGCCACATTAGACACAAAGTGTTATAAGTAGGTTCTGAGCGTCCGTCTTCCTGCAGAGAACTGACAGGATGAGGTTTAACAAGAGTTAAGAGGTTCCAAAACAACGTTCAATGGAAACACATTCAAAGCCCAATTATACTGTGTTGACGTTTATAAATATCACTTTTATTTTGAGAAAATCTGTAATGGAAACACAGCTAGATTCTTTATAGCTGCGGTTCTATTACCCCTGGAAAAGAGCGAAATCTAAATAGCGCAATGAAAACTGGTGATGGAAACACCTGAATTTAAAAAAAAATGGTGAAAAAGTTTTTACGCTTTCATGAGGAAGAATTTCAGAAGTTTCGATATTGAAATGTGTCACAAAAGCTCAATGGAAACGCTTTTTACACAAGTACACACAAGTCACATGATGTGAGGTACCGTATTATAGGGAAGATTGGAGCGTCCGTCTTCCTGCAGCGAAGTCTCGCGGGATGAGATTTCACAGGAGTTACGAGGCTCTAAAACAACGTTCAATGGAAACAAACGCAATTATACTTTGTGGACAAAACATTGCTTTTATTTTGCAAAAATCTGCAATGGAAACACAATTACCGTCTCTATGATCTGTACACAGAAAAATCCAGTGAGTGATATATCCATAGTTATCTTTTTTTCCTTGGTAGGAATTGAAGTAGAAAAATATCCATTTAGAGTCAAATATAGATCAATAAGAAACAGAAAACTTGTCTATACGGAGAAAAAAACATTATTACAATGAGTAGTAAACTTTTCTACATACAATACTTAATTGAGTAAAATAGGATTAAACAGTAAATGGGATTACTCTGTATGGAATGGCAGTAGGGTTTTTTTTTTCTTCTTCATGGAGGAAATAATCATTTAGAGTTGTGATAAGACTCAATTTAGAGTGGAAATTACTCTAAAATATTTTCTCTGCAACCAGAGTGATTTTCACTCCATATAAACTAGGACCAAATGTTATATTATCCAGAGTCATTTTTTTTTTCAATTTGAGTAAAACGTACTCGGGGAAATTTTACTGTGATAGAGTTTTTACTTCATGATAAACAGGATTTATTTAAGATGGATTCATTAAGAATAATTTAAACCTGTTAAACCATAAAAAAGTTTCAATGACTGACGCAAGAAATGCCTTTTGTTTACCATAAGAGAGGATTTACTGTGATTTTTAGAGAACAGACTTAAAAGCTATAAATCCCTGAGTATTACTCAGTACAGCAGCATCTTAACTTTTTCAATTCTTCAATCCCTAAATGAGCGCTGCTGCTGCTGCTGCTGCTGCTGATTTTGCTTGTGGCTGCTTTCTGTTTTTAATCCTCCTTCTCCTGAGCAGAGGTTTGGTCTGGCTCCTGGATAGAAACGTGGCTGCAGGCGTCTTCACAGCAGTGGAGAGGAGGTCATCACGGTGCATGCGCTGCCGGCGACGCCCAAGGCCCGGCCCGGGTGCCGGTGAGATCTCATGAAAGCCTAATGAGAAAAGCTGGGCTTCAAACGCCCACAGTGCTGCAGCTCAGGAGCAGGAAACAGGCAGGTTATAGAATCAGAGTCTGCGTATTTATTGTTGTTAGAAATTAGGGACAGTCTTCATTAGTGATGATTAATAATAAATAAGTTCAAGTGTTTACAAATGGTCCCATTCCTTTCACAAGCAGAGTAAAACATTACATCTAACCATCAATCAACATTGCATTTCAACCAGGGCCAAAGGTAAACATAAAGGAGAAGTGTCTATAGCTGATAACGCTTCATATATCACTGTATACGCTTGCTGGAAAAGGCTTAAACCAATCACTGGCCACGGTTACATGATGTTTTCTTATTCTGAATTAAATTATTCAGAATTAAAGTGTTCTGCTTTGGGTTTATGTTGAAATAGTAATTCCAAATTGAGGTTTACATGGAAAACAGGTTTAGTCGGTTTTGTTTAATTCCGCTTTAGGTCTGGGGGTTGGGAAGGGTTCTGATTGGACAGGAGGTGAACATGACGTATCACGTCTATCGGAGAAAAACACACAACAAACATTTTCTTTTAGGCTACAACATAAAATACCACATAATAAGAACTGTTACTGCAGCAGCTCAATGATAAATGGTTTCACTTTGGTCCACGAAGCAGGAGAAGGAGATAGAAGACGTACTTTGGTCAATCAAAACCAGCATTTAGTGCAACAGCTGTTCTACCTCCACTATACAGGACGTAGAGTGAAAAATGAACTTCATAATGATCCACGCATCATTCGTGAAGCTCTGGTGCTTCATGTCTTGATGAAGCCTGTTCCGTTTGCCAATGTCTGTGTGTCCATAATAAGTCTGTGTTAATGTCCGCATGTTTACCATTCCGGCCATCTTGGATTATGTAGTCGCACAATGAGCAGAACGACCGGAATTAACTTAAAGCAGAATTAAGTGTTTATATATTTATGTGAATAAACCAGCCACCTAATTCTGATATTAAAAGTATTAAAACACCTGCTTTAATTATTAAAACGTCCACTCAGGCAGTGCTCTGCTGAGGTAACATCTGTGATAAAATACAACAATTACACACGTACACACACAATCCCCACGTGAAGCTGCACCCACACACAGACAACACTACACACACTATCACTAGACAGACACACAAACACACACTAGCCCTAATTAACACCCAAATACATATGTATTCAGCAGAAAAAGTGGGTTTGGGGTTTAGTTACTTTAAGTTTAATTTGTAACTACATTTGCATTAGTAATAAAGTGTTTACAAGGTCAGTTTAAAGTCTGTGTAACGCAAACTCAGCCATTTTCTTCTGAACACATTAAATAGGTCATAAATGTATTTCCCTAAAACATGTAAAAAGCCATTCAACCATTTATAATGTAATTGTGGGGCTAGGCTTCACAAATCGTGTTTCAAATTTCTGTGTTCAGGATTTATTGGGCGTGTCAGAAATCATAGCCACGTTACGTAACGAAGCCATCATTGGCATAAACCTGACCCTGCTGCCCAAGTGTATAAATACATTCAGCGGTTTTCCCGCTCGCTGTCGAGTCTCGGATAGCATCTCTAACAGTTTGCAGCTAGCTAACCGGTCAATCAGTCAGCTAATTAATCAACTAACCAGTCAACCAGCCAGTCAGCTAACCAGTCAGCTAATTAATCAACTAACCAGTCAACCAGCCAGCTAACCAGTCAGCTAACCAGTCAACCAGCCAGTCAGCTAACCAGTCAACTAATTAATCAACTAACCAGTCTTGTCTCTTCCGGGATATTAAAAATATTAAACTCTAGCAAATGTTGCGTGTGACGAGCAGGCACAAAAGCCAATCAGAGCCCTTGTTGACAATGACGTCAAGCTGTCAACACAAACACTGGTCTTTTCACCCATTACAGCATGGAAGAGAAAATAATCATGGCGGTGTGTGACCACCTGGAGCTCTAAGACACGGCCAGTTTTTTTTTTTACCGGGATCGGACCAGGAAGTGTTTGGTGCAGATCCTGAAAAAAGAACAGTGAAACTCACCAAGTTGGATGCGTCACTGGTTAACCTGGTGAATCCAGGAACGCCGGCGTCAAGCATTTTGACTTCACTTCAGCTTCCACAGAAGGTAAAGATTTTACTGGGGTCCTCCATGATGAAAAGAAGGGAGTCTGGTTGGCAGCGCTATTCGCTTCAGACGCGCATATGAAGCGAAATATGTGGTCTGTCCGATGACGCTGCTAGCGCTAGCTTCCATCATTACTGTAGATTACGTCCTTGTTCAGTACATGGAGGTGGCGCCCTTCCTGCGCATGGGCGTGGTTCCAGCACCTTGAACTGACACGCCCTCAGCGTTTCAGAGCAGAGTGAAGTGCTTGTTTTTCCGTGATTTTGAAACCTGATTTTATATACTTAGGGATTTTTTTCATCTTTCAAATTTGGCTCAGTGGTCAATGACATGTTTCTGTGGTGTGACAAACTCATAACGCACATTCATTTCTGCTTTACACAGACTTAAGAGGATTTAACTCTTATTCTGAATTAAAGAGGAAATAAAGCTCCCATGTAAACGTGGCCAACGTTGGCTAATCCTGTTTGTATTTGAAACAGCGAATGTAACAATTGAGTGCCCATGTTATGGTTAAAAATGGTTCCAATTGGTATAAAAGAAAATATATTCCCTCTAAAAATATGTTAAGATATACAGTTTACAGACATACAAAATAAAGGAGCATCAGATGAAGCAGCTTCTGATTGATAATCTCAGAAACATGAATCACAACCTTTTTGCACAGTTTTTCCAAAGTACCCCAAAAATGCACAAACAGACTCGTCGGTCAGCTTTGCACTAGCTGTGATGTGCAGGTGTTCCAAAGCTGGATGACAACGGCTGAGTGAGACCTTGGAATGTTCTAGCAGCGTCCTCCACTCCTCGCTCTGCGGAAACTCTTTTCTTTAGTGACCAAGTTCCAGCTCCCGTTTCCAGACCACAGGCGTCTCACTATGTGAGCTTCTTCTTCCGGTTTCCTCTCAGCTCGTACTGAACCTAGAGCAGAAGACGAGCAATTTAGGAACAGACACAAAGAAAGAAAAGACAGCATATCACTCATCCAGATTACACAGGATCAAATCCGGAATTATTGCAAAGATAATAAAGTTTTTCCTATCCCAATAAAATAAATACATGTATTTAACTACAATAATATAACATGCATTGCTGTCGCAAAAACTATGTATAGCGTTGATCTTCGACAGCATGTGTAGACAAGGTAGAAAAAAAACCCCAGTATATATATTTGGATGAAAGACTTTAAAGATACACTTATTTTAAAACAGGAAGTTGTACGTGATGGTGGCGCTGCAGTAAAGGTCATACCATCACCACACGTAATGCCATTTGAAATTAAATTAATTAAAAGACCAACTTCACATTAACCCGTCACATTAATTACAAAGAGTTGAGGTTTATTTTTTCCAGTGTCTAGTGCAGACATGCAACTCGCGGCTCCCAAAGAAACACACAAAAATATACAAAATGACAGTAAAATACACAAATAAAACAGACTAAAATAATAAAAATCACTCTTAAAACACACAAAATAACTACAAAAAAGCTAGAAATCTATAAAACTACAACAACAACAAATAAAAACCATTAAGAAAAATCTTTGTTGGACAGGCAATTTTTGTTAAATGTACATTTCCCCATGTTGTTGAAGGTTCCACTGTTTTGCAGTTTTTTTTTTCCACTGTCGTGATTGCGCAATGTTATGGTAATAATTATAAATTACCAAAAAAAATGAATGTTACCATTTATTTTGAAATGTGAGACGAATTACAATAATAAAATCCTACTTATGTGTTAATATCTAAGACTTTTGAAAGACTGATTTAAGATAATGATCATTAAGGCCTTTTTTTAGATTCAAGAATTGAATGCCTTTTAAGACTTTTTAACCCTGCATTAGTTTGTAAACATTTAAGCACATTTTGACGGATTGAAAACAATGGTAGCAACCATCATAATTTGGGTGAGAACTGTAGAAAACAAATTAAAAGCCACTTACACACTTTTGGTTCTTTTCCTGCTAAACAAATAGTGTTGTTCAGAGCCTGCAGTGCTATCACCACTGATGGCCCGTTCACACATTAACAGTGAAGCAGACAGAATCACAGTTCCTCTGGCCCGGCGGCCCAGGGGCACGGCGTGAGGAGAGGGGGAGACAAACGAGGTTAAACTGCTTAGAGAAAGGGAGAGGGTGAGGCTGAGAGACGACTGTGTGGGAGAAAAGCAGGAAGGAGAGCAGGAGTAAGAAGAAATAAAAAAGTCAAGAGAAACAAAGATAATGTCTAGAGTGTGTTAGTGAAGAGTGAACACGTTCATCAAGATGATTGAAATCAGGTTGGAATATCTCTGCTGGGTTTAAATGTACGCCATTAAAACTGGTTCACCGTATAAGACATGTTGATAAGACGCTCTGACCTTTCCCTCACTTTTCATGTACACCTGGACCCAGCTCTGCCAACGACCTCTCGAGGTCATCTCTATGTGAGAGTCTGAGTAAACAGGCTTATCTCAACGAACACTTTCACTCTTCCTACATCACTACATATCCTATCTTTGTCACTGTCTCCTCTGGCTCCAACCCTCCTCCCTCCCAGCGGTTGGGCAGTAGGAGGCGCGCCGTAAGGGCAGCGCCACACTGTGGCTGACCTGCGAACTACCCATCCCCTGTGCTAACGTGCTGTTGTATTCAATTGAATGTTGTGTTTCTGTCACAATGTTGCTGAAGAGTTTTTTTCATGATCCCAAACTCTGCCCCTCTCTACAAGGGCCTAGTTTGGTTTTTGCCTTTTTTTTTTTTTATCTCTTCTTCCTCCCCATTGTTGTTATCCCATTTCGCATCTGAATAAGGGGCGCCGCCCTTGTGGCGAACCGCAGTTCTCCCACTCCTGTGCTCCCATGTTATGATTGTCTTTTCATGTTTTCTTGGACGGGATGAAACTGAAATGTAATTTTGTTGCTCTGTAACATGTGCAATGACAAATAAACTCAACTCTAACTAACTCTAAGATAAGAACTCCTTTATTTGTCCCACAGGGTCTGTACACAGTACAGATAGAAGAAGGAAAAGCATGTTGCAATAAAGGAAATTGCAAAATAAAAATCAAATATGTATGCAAAACCATAAAAAACTGAATGTATACATATGCACAGTAAACTAGCTGACGGTTGTCAGTGGATTGGCTGCCAATGTTTTGATTCTACACTGACGGCTGCAGGCAGGAAGGAGCGGCTGAATCTGTCCTTCACACAGCGCGGGTGTTAAAGTCTGCCTCTGAAGGAGCTGTGCTGTGCTGTCAGAGTGTCCTGGAGGGGGTGATCAGGGTTGTCCAGCATGGATGACAGCTTATCTGCTATTCACCTCTCCCCTACTGTGTCTATGGAGTCCAGGGAGCAGCTCAGAACAGAGCTGGTCCTCCTCACCAGTTTGTCACGCCTCTTTTTGTCCTGGGCAGAGACTCCTCCAACCGCGCATACCACTCCATAGAAGATAACAGAGGCAACCACTGAGTCACATATACAGTATACTGTAAATGTATGGCCAGTTGCCTATGTCTGGGTTAGGGTAATGAAGGACACTTAATGACAGTGTTTTCATGCTAATGACCGGTATCATGTCATAATAATGTCAGCCTATATGTATACAACTTTAAGTCAAGTGTTACTGCTTCAGTAGGGCTGGGCAGTATACCAGTTCATACCGAATACGGTATATATTTTTGTTATGATAAGAATTTTCAATATACCGCCGTACCGGTGTATTTTGTTTCAGACCGGACCTGTGCTGCCCCTTGTGGGAAGAGTTATTTGAGTTCTTGTGTTTTGTCCATGTAGAGCTTCCATAGTCATGCTCCTAACAGTCACACTTCACAGTGTTTAAGCCTGTAACATCCTACAAAAATATCTGTCTGTAAGTATTTGAATGATTGTAATTTTAGCTTCTATTAGATACCAACGTTAGCCGTTTTAGCATGTTTCCAATTTGTAATTTGTAAGAAAATATTCGGCACTAATACCGTTAGCATCCGTATGGCAGTTTCCATGTAGATTAGCACAGTGCTAATCGCTTGTTAATGCGATAATTTTTTGAGGGTTTTAGTTCATTCTAAGCTACTTATTTTATGTTGCAATGTATATTTTCCCATTAAGATTGTAATCTGCATTCTCTTTGTTACAGTTTTACAGTCCTTCCAGGAAAACACACCAAACCAGCAAGACGCTTCCTGGTCCTTTATTGGAGACTGTTCGCTATCTGTAAAGCTAGTTCACACACACTAGTAAAGGCAGAATAGGACCCATTTCAACGTTGCACTTCTAAATAGGAATGAAAACAGTAGTGCTCTGGTATTAGTTAAGGTGTAAATGAATAATAAATACATTGAAAGCTCTGAAGCTGCATGAGAGCCTGTACCTGCATGCATGTGCCTCTGCTACAGGATAAACACTCACAAACACGTAGGCACGGTTAGCTTAGCATGTTGGCAGTAATACACAATTTGTCCTGGTGGAGCGGCAAATCAAACGCTAGCTTATTCACCATAAGAAACCACCACACCACTGAGTATGCAGCATTTGAAGCAAGAAATCAAGCTAATGAAAAGCTAAGCTAGCATGGCAAAGAGCCAGTTGGTGTTATAAGTGTGGATGCCTTAGTAACAGACTGAGTCGGGCTGTCGGGCTCATTGTAGCTTGTATTACTACTAGTGTGAAATTATTCTACAATATTCACTCATCATGACAGTATAATAGACCATCCTAAGTACTCAACCAGTAGAAAATGCTGTGAACACCTGATTATGCATGAGAAAATAAAATAAAATACAGTCCGTGAAACCGTTACAATTTTGAAAAATACTGTGATATACATTTTTGGTCATACTGTCCAGCCCTACGCTTCAGCTGTATCATAAAAATAAAGAGTAAAAAAAACATATTTGAGCTGATAACTACCTGTTGATAACGGATGTGCGCCGTTGGACTCAAGTGTTTTCTTTTCTTTTCTTGTCGTTTTCTTCCCGCTAACCCCTCCTAACAACCTTTGCAGCTGACAGGGAGTTCACAGAGAGGACAGGAGCAGTTTTGAGATCAGCTAAGCAGCACAGCTCCACCAGGGGTGCATCAGCACCAAAACACAACAGAAATTATACGGGCCCACATAATTATACAGATGAAGCTAATTATACAGGCCCAAGTGGAGAATGCCTGGGAGTCGTAGTGGGACGCGAAGCTAGCGGGCTTAGGGACTTTGGGCTTCCTGGCCGGCTGATCCGACAGAGCTTACCTTCTGCACATCTGAAGGCACCCTCGACAGGAAATCAAGCACCTCATTGTTGTCAATGCTGTACGGGTTCCGTATTTTCTTGGTGAATTTATGGATACCTAAAACAGAAATTCACATCGACATATCATTAGCACGAAGCTCCTGAGGCTGTGCTCTTTGTTTCCACACAAACAGAGTCTCGCGGCGGGGGGCGGGGGACCCCTCACGCTGTCCACAGAAAACCGCTTTGAGCACCCCTGGAAACCATCTCACGTTCACTCTGCACTTGAAGATGAACCCTCACAATCATCAGCCCACGTTTCATCCTTTCAAACATCACTAAATGTTACAGAGAAGCACCCAGGATACAAACACACTGTTCCCCTGAGACAATAACAAGCTAACACATCAAACTCACCCCATAATAAAATGATGTAGCGCACTGGGATGCAGTATGTGATCACTGCTGCAATGAGGAAGATAAAGAAGGCCAGGGCAGACAGGAAAGGCATAGACCAGTTAAATGTGCTGTGGGAAAAACAAATGGCATGGAGCATTTTAGGTTCATTAAATAAATATACAGTAAATAATGTTATACAACATTTAGTTTCGACCAAGTAATTTGATTGGACAACAGACATTCCAAGAGTGCTGATAGATAGATAGATAAATAGATTGAATAACAAAAGCACTGGGACTTTTACGGATCATGTCACTCCGCTGTACAGCTGATCTAAATACCGTTAATTACCGTTATCTTGGGCTACACACTGTAGTACACTGTTTCACTTTCAGTTTGTTTGTTTCAATCTAACAAAATATAATCAAACATGAATCACAATTTAAAAAACAGGTAGAGGCAAAAATGCTTATATTCCCAACATAAATAACATAATTCAAGTTACCCTTTCCAATAATACACACAAAAGAAATGCAAGCATTCAACAAGTACATTTGAGTTGCCTTTTTTAAAATATTGCAAAAAATTTAAATTTTTAACATAATATATATAATTATAATGATGCCTTGGATTTTATGTACCGCTTTACATTGATGCGCATAATTCCACACATGGTGGTAAGAGGAATTATTTAAGTTGGAATTAAAATCGGAATAAACCAGCCACCTAATTCGGATTTTAAGTTTAATTCGGAATTAAATTAGCATTAGGAATTAAGTGTTTACAAGGTCAGATTAAAGAGGAATTAACTTTTATTCTGCTTTAAAGAGGAATTAAAGCAGAACTAAGTAACTTTTTCACCTTAATAAATCCTTCTCGTAGTCCCTGTGAGGGTAATACAAGTGTTTATGGGGTCTCTGCTGTCTCTGGCCAGAAAACCGCACTTGCAACTTTCCCTGCCTCCGACCAGGTGGCAGACGTACTGCTTTACGGCAGCCCAATACAAACTAATGCTAGATTATGACACACGGTTGTCTGCAAATTCACTTTTCTCAAACTTACTGTATATCAAGGTGGAGCCAGCAAAAAAAAAAAAGGCAGAGAAGACCTTTGTCCGAGGAACGGAGCAACTCCATGCAGTGACAGCTCAGCAGCAACACACACACCGTCAACGTAGTGTGTGTGATTGCACAACAGGCACGCACACACACTCGCAACCCAGCGCTCCATCAGGCAGCACACACACAAATATCCATCAATCCATCTATCTATCATCCATCTATCATCCATCATCCATCTATCCATCCATCCATCCTCAGAGCCGCTTTGTCAGCACTCAAACAAACACATCACACACATTTCTACACTCCCTTCCATATTACTCCCACATCATTCATTTATTTTACTTGTCTCTCTTCCTCATACTGTTCACATCGGACTATATGAGTGAAAGCACCCCTATTGTCACTGTTGTAATAGCATTTTTTAGTGATCGAAAAAACAATAAAAAAAAAAAAATAAAAAAAACGGGAGTGGTGGCCTAGTGGTTAAGGAAGCTGGGCTTGTAATTGGAGGGTAACATATATGACCAATAAAGGTGAAAGCCCCGATTTAATCTTAATCTTTAAGTCTTGGGAGACCAAAGGTGCACATGTAGCTGTGGGATGGGGCAGGCGGCAGGGTGTGCCGAGTTTTTACGACAGTGACAAAACCAAAAGGGACCTTTAGGGGGAGCGCCACGTTACTTAGTTCTGCTTTACAGCTCCCATGTAAACATAACCACTGACTTGGCTACAGCAAAATTCGAACCCCCAACCCTTCGGTTATTGGACGACCCACTCTACCACTGAGATAATAAATGAAATATATTGTGACATTTTTTTTTTAAAATTAAATAAAATCTCACTCATTTTTATTTCTTTATCAACAGTATCCCACAAATTAACCCCTAGAACAGACAGACATCTTCATTTAACTTCTAAGCTTGCTTTTGGTAAAATAAACATAAATTGATCTCTTAGGCTGTATTTGCTGGTCTGTAGTGAGAAGTATTTAAAATTTCATAGGTTTTGATTTAGCAAATAATGGATGTGTGTGGCCATAATATCCTGCTTTGTTTATCAATCGTACGGCCTGTTCTTGCAATAAAACAATATAATTTATTATGGTTTTAAAAGTGGTTTCACAGAGTTCTACACTGTCATATGGCAGGATCAGAGTACAATAAATTGTAAACAAGTTATTGTAATCAAGTAAATCTTTTGTTTTATACAACAGTGTTTTTGAGATTTTTGTCTTTATAAAATGTATGTGTTGCTTCCAAGATAATTTATAGTCAATTATGACTTCCAAGAATTTGGTATCACGTGCGATCATTTATATTACATATTAAAAGCGTCTTCAATCAGTTTGGAGTATGATTGGAATGCGACGCTGAAGTGACGCACATGCACATAAGAGGCGCGTACAATCTTTACGTTAGTAAATATGGAGGCATCCAGTGTGTGTCACGCTGAGAAATGTTCTTTCCAACAGAAGTCATCACTTTATAACTTTAAGGAGAGTGATAAAGAACAGAACCAGGTTTATCGCTCTAGCCGTCTGCTGTGATGGCTGCTACATCTGTGCAACGGACTGTTTGGGCCGTCCAGACTGCAGTCGCATTGCAAAAAAATCGGATACGTATCAGATTTAGGACCACATATAAAAGCGACTAGGGTCAGATTTGAAAAAATCAAAATTTTGGATTGGATACATCATGTCGCACTTGCCTGCAGTGTGAACGTAGCGTGTGTGCTCTCTACTTGTGGAACTATTTTTGTTGGCGGAGCCAAATGATTAAAAAAACAAACAAATCATAATCTCTATCATCATACCATACCATAATCATAAACTAATAAAATACGGTTGTAGAACTGTTGTATAAAAACACTATTACACTCGAGATCACGCTGTTGTGCTACAGCATGACCTTTCATGTGACATTACTTAATTAACTACTAACAAAATAGTACTTTGAGAAGACTTTTTTGAGAGCCAAATATATAGAATAAAAAAAACAACTGCCATTGAGAATAAATCTCCAACAATCAACCTTTATGTCCTACTTTTTTATCCTTTCCCCCAAACAGGCGACGTCATCCAGCACGTTTTGAACAGTGATGATGATGTCCTGAACCATGTGGATTTTCTCTATCAGCCCCTTTTTTCCAGACTCCTACAACAGAAAACACATCAGCAATCTGTTTACAGAAGACAAATAATCAACAAATGCTAATGAAAAAAAAATACTAAGAAGTTTTAAAATAAATAAACTTGGCTTCTTTTTAATATTTCAAACAATGCACACAGTATAGCAGAACAGAACCAAATACGTCCATAAATACTCTACTGACTACCTGTGAAAAGTGCTTTATAAATAAAATGTACTTACTAATACCTTTTAAAGCAGAGACAAAAGCTACAACACATCATGAAGATTCTTAAATAACTTGTAAACAAAGACTTTTCGATTTGGAGCAAATGTATCGTACACTGACATTAAAAAAAAGTGTTTGGATTTCAACAGTTTGACTAGTTTGTGAGACACGGACGTCCTCTTTGTTCTGTTCTGTTCTTTCTGTCCACAAACCCAAACCTGCCGGTTCTGCTGGAGGTTTCGTCCTGTTAAAGGGAGCTTTTCCTCTCTATCCCTGTGCTTGACTGTGTAGAAATGTTGGCTTTTTTCATTACCTCCAGCAATGAGGTAATATTTTTGCCAGTGTTTGTTTGATCACGTCCAATGTACTTGACGGACAATGCTCTAGTTGGGAGAGGAGAATACGATGTTCCACCATATCGAAAGCAGCAGTGAGATCTAAAAACAAAAGGATCACTGTGTTCCCTGGATGCGTTTCCAGGATGATGTCATTAAAAACATTGAAATATGACTCACTTCCTCAAATACGTTAGAGTTTCATCCAGCTGGAGTTTAAATTGCACATATGCCCGTACATGGTTGAAAATACATTTGGACTTAATGTATGGTTATTCATTGGGATAGTTTAAGAGGACAACAGATGGAAAGTAGCTCCTGGCTAAATCTGGCACATTTACACAAAGTATAGTACTGGTGTTCATAAATAAAATAAAGCCCAGTAAGTTTATTTGTTTTACCTCTTAGTTTATTAAAGGTCCAGTATTATGCTATTTTTAACCCTTCTCCATTTGTTCTAAGAATCCCAACAACATAGTATTGAAAAACCACTTTCAGAGCGCTCCTAAAACAGGGCCTTCATGCATATGCATGAGTAGGCGTAAACACACACACTGCTTCAGCATGTGTGTTTATCACAGCAGCAGCAAATCAGCAACAGTCTTCCTTCTCATCTTTACTCCTCTGATCAAAGGAATAGTGCATTTCAGACAATAATCATTTGTTTTGTCAGATCGCTGTGTCGCATTGGGTCACAAACACATCACATCATCCCATAATGGCGATACAAGGTGGTGTAACGGCTACTAGGGATGTCCCGATACAACTTCTTTACTTCCGATATGATACCGATAGTGCAGCTTTGGGTATTGCCCAATACCGATATTGATCTGATACAATATCAGCACAAATGATACAGACTTTTATTACTTATTTTGTAGTGTGGAATGTTAGAAAAGGCTTGATCAAGTCAGCAATTCAAGGTCACTTCAGTTATGTTTTACTGTCAGTATATGATGTGAACAACTGAGGGCAGGGACAAAAACAACAAAAACTTATCGGAGCGCTTATATCAGAAATTTTAGATGCAGTCCGATAAAATTCGATATTCGTTTTCTGGCTGATATTGGACCGATAAACAATATCAATATCGGATCGGGACACTCCTAATGACTACTAAAAATCAAACTGATTGTAACCGCACGTTCTGCACTGTAAATTCTCAAATATCAGCTGAATCAGCTGGTTTAAACGATCACATGAGCTGCTACGTCACTTTCTTCTCCTCCTCACCTCTTCTGACCACAGAAATAGTCCATTTGAGACGATAGTCCATTGTTTAGTCCAACCGCTGCGTCGCATTGGGTCACAAACATGTCAGATCATCTCATAAAGGCGATACAAGGCGGTATAACGGCTACTAAAAGTGAAACTCTTGTTAGTGCTCTTTGGTTTATATACTGACCGTAAAGATATTAACTGTAATATCAACCTGCCTTTGCTATGTTTGTTTTACCTGTGAGGTAGTCAGAGGGAGGAGCTCACATTCTATAGGGTAGGAGGAGCCAGGATTGTCAGGAGGAGGAGTTTCCACGTTATGATGTCATAAGGAGGTACAAAATCCAACTTGTAGCTGACTTTTTATAAAATGTGGAATAACAAGGGAGGGAGGAAACTGTGGCTCTCTGAATGAGGTTATAGGAATGTATATCACTGTAGAAAAACTATTATAAAGTGATTTATCATAATACTGCCCCTTTAAAGGAGAGCACATACACTATATTCTGGATGGTTTTCGTCCTATTTTTTCTAATGTTATTAAATCAGCCTGGCTGGCATAGTTTTCTCACATGGAAAAAAAAAAAAAAAAGCACAAAAACGGTTTGAAAAACATTTTTCATCGTCAATACAAGACATCCCATTATGAAAGCAGCACAGCCCCTTTTTCAGAGTTTTTCCAGACCAGAGCAGAGAAAAATGGCTTTAACGTAAACACAGTCTGAGACAGTCTGAGATCTCAGACCACTCTCCCACCTTCTGCTGCCTGTGATGATTCATGGAGAATATTTCACCCAACAGCCTATGTTTGCCCTCTGTGTGAAGTATCAATCACTGCCCTGGACTACTTTGGCCTTTCAGGGTTAGATTCCCACAGGAACGAATCTCAGAGCCACTTAACATCAACCCATTCAAACACATTTCTATTGGACATATTTTACAGCCTGAAAGCATTTAAACACTTTTAGCACAAATATTCAAAGAACAAGTTGAAAGAAGCATGACTGAGTGCTGTCATCAAGTCAATATTGATAGTGTTATAGGGCGTGTTAAGCTCAAGGACCTCCTGAACCTGCAAAACCTTTGCCTCCGCCCCTTTATTTGCATCTGAATACTCTGTGACACATGGAAACAGTTTGCTGAGGTCTTCATTAAACCAAAAGTCTTTTTCAGCACAAGTTTTTTAAAAAAAACACACCAAACAGTTGGCAGGAATCAAAATAAATCTGAAGCTTTAGTCCTAAGAAAGGGCTCAGCGACATAAACCACCAACAGAGACCTGTGTCTGGGTAAAGCAAAGACAAAGAAGAAGAACAGCCAGTAGAGGCTCATACCTTCTCATCATCCTCCTCCTCATCTGCCAAATCCATGCAGTCCTGGAAAACAAAATGGATAGAGTGAGATGATCTCACCTGAAAGCAGCATTAACGCCAGCGGATCAGCACTGAGCGTGAAATCATGTTCCTGAACAGCACAGCTTAGCTCACTTACACCTAAAACATTTACACACAACAGTGAGCGTATTTTAGCTAAATGCATCTTCACTTTAGAAAGTGAAAGTTGCTGAAAGCGATGCATGTGTCTGTTTATTCTTCGTTTATAATCTCACTAATTTAAGCATTAACACTCATCAATTCCTGCATTAATTCCTTGCTGCTTTTACTGCAGCAACAGTGTTGTTTTTGGTCTGAGATTTGAATTCTTCATATTTTTAAAGAATTATTCCTCAATTGTGACGTAAATTTCTCTACAGTTTCTCTGTGATTCTGATTGATCTGACACTGTAATCTCCACCTGTCGCGCGCACGTAGCCAGGCTGAAATCAACCTGCTTAATTTAGCGTGTTGTAATCTAGATTCGTAGGAGAGCTTCTGTCTGATGGACAAGGTTTGGTTAGGTGAAGCCCACTAACGGAGATAAAATCCAGGATATAATTATCTAATTCTGTAGAATAGGCCCTTAATGTTTTATAAACATTCTTTAAACCTATCCTTTAGGTCCAATTATTGATTTCCTCCAAAGTTGCAGCAAACAGAGGCCTGTGCATTTGTCTACTAACTTTTGAATAAATACAAATAAGGTTTAAGCTAATAAATAACTATTATTATATCTGTATTTACTCCTAAGGGACAAACAGCACCTATTCGTGGGTGCGAGTTAAACATCACCTCATCTCTCATCCTATAAAGATTAATTGACTGATTTAGACTTCTTAGAATCAGGATCAGAATGCCTTTATTGTCATTATACAATTGTACAACAACATTTATTTGGCTTCACCTTAAAGTGCACACAGCTAAAAAGAAAAACAACAGAAGAAGAATAAGGTTGGAGGAGTATGGCTACAGTGTGTGTGTGTGGCCTGAGTAAGCTAGCATAGCATTAGGTAGATATAGACAGACAAATAGAATGATGGATAGATTAACCTATATAATACAGATATAAAAAAAGGTTTAAAAACTAGTAAAAGATAAATGTGCATTCTGAGCATTGGTTGTTTTTAGTTCTAAAAGGCTTTCCTGACATAAATAGATAAATAAATGAATGAATAAATAAATAATAAATAAATATCTGTGTCAAGCTGCTTCCACTGTTTCACATCAGGCACAATAAAGCAATTTGTGTCCTCTGTGAATGTGAACTCAGTTACAGTGTAGAATAAAAGGCATTCTGTGTTTGTGACCTCTTTTTTTTTTTTTTTTTTTAAAGTGGAGTGCTAATATATTTGCTATTTTCTTTTCTTTTTTTTTTTGCACCAATTTGGCCAATCACAGCAAGACGGGAAGAAGAGGAAGCAACGTAGGTAAAGAGAAAAAAATGCTGTAATTACCACAATTATCCTATTCACTGAGTTGCTATGTTAACACTTGGTATAATGTGGTCATTGAGTTTCCATGGAAACATACGAACCTTCAACAATTTAGAGAAAAACCCAAAATGCTGGTCTATCTTACAAAATAAAGATGATGATGATGATGATGAAGGGATATGAACTCACCATGTCATGGCACACTCGTCCTGAGCAGACCTGCATGTAGTTCCAGGAGATGAGCAGAACCAGGGAGAAGGGCAGCATATAAAACTCAAAGTTCCAAACTGTCACCAGAAACACCTGCAGGTAAGAAGGTCCACGGGTCAACAAGCTGCCCTTCATTAGGTCCCATCTAAAGACATCTTCAAGCACTCCCCGGATAAAGGTTCAACAGCTCTGTTATTTATTCCAAACGCTCTGGTCAAACAGATGAATGCTACCCTGCTGCTATCAAAGCACCGTGTCCTTTGTAATCATACATGTGGGTTTACAGGGTGACCACCCGGCTCAGCTGGACTGTCACTCCTTCCACCCCCCGCGTACACTCTGACATTAACCACTAATGTCTAATTGCTCGTCTCTCTTATGTTGTGTACATTAAAGCTGGCCATAAAGCCACAGGAATGTAGACTGAATATAATATTATTGTCCATAATAGCATTCAGGATGCAGATGTGCACGCTACACTGTAAACCCGATTGTTCAAAGTAATTAAATAGATTAAGTAGTTTATCTTCAAAGTTATAGAAAAAGTTCAACTAACTTAATTATGTCAAGTTGGTGTAACATGTTGTTCCTTTTTGAATAACTTTATCTAAAATATTTTGAGTAAATGTACTGTATATTTGTTTATAAGTAAGCAGAACTTACAAACACAACTTATACTTAAGTAACTGCACGCTAAGATTGATAAAGTCCTGTTATTTCTGTTGTTTCAAATAGAATTTATTTAAAAAATAGCACTTTAATTTAACTGTTATCAAAATGTACAAGTAGCCAGTCATCCAATCTTTTATGTTATAGAAAATGTTGACTTAAATTCAACTTAAAAAAAATCAAGGCAATCAATTGCCTCATATTTGTTGAGTTGCGGTAACTTATTGAGGTTTACAGTGATAGGGTAGAAGGGACACAATCATAGAGACATATGGCCTGTGATCAGAGGTGACAAGTAACAAAGTACAAATTTTTCCTTACTGTACTTAAGCAAAGTACAGATACCAGAAATACTACTTGAGTATTTTTTTTACCGACTTATTACTTTTACTCCTTACTTTTTTTTAACAAATATCAGTACTTTCTACTCTTTACATTTGACAAATGAGCTTGTGACTTTTAAGATTGTCGAAGATGACATCACGACGTAAAAAGACAAAAACCGTCAGTGCCCAATCATTTCGCGCGCCTGATCATTTCAGAGACTACGTCACTTCCTTCACTCTTTACGACAGAGCAACTGGAACGTGATATTTGAATGTAAACCGACCATATGACGTTTGTTATATATTTTAATAGTATACACGTAAATATGTGACTGTCAACGTGCTAACATGGAGGAGAAGCTAGTGCTTGTCAACATGCTAACATGAAGGAGAAGCTAGTGCTAGGCTACATGCTAACATGGATGAGAAGCTAGTGCTAGTCAACATACTAACATGGAGGAGAAGCTAGTGCTAGTCAACATGCTAACATGGAGAAGTTAGTGCTAGTCAACATCCTAACATGAAGGAGAAGCTAGTGCTAGTCAACATGCTAACATGGAGGAGAAGCTAGTGCTAGTCAACATGCTAACATGGAGAAGTTAGTGCTCATTTTCACACCAAAAAGACCACGTCTATTCCAGAAACCTGATTCTATTGAGACTAAATAAAAATGTTGGTAGTTTGAGCTTTTTTCTTATAAGGTCTCTTAGTTTTATGGTTAACATTTTCATGTTTTTAAAAATGTTAAACTCAAAGCTGCTCTGGGTTTATTTTCTTAAAACATTTTATTTGCAAATTGTATTTATCGTCAGTGCTAAATTCTCCAGGTGTTCAAAGGGAACAGAGTTCACTTATTTCCATCTACAAGTTTCTACAATTTCTTAAAAATAATTAAGATATGGAATTTGCTGGTTTAAAAACCATGTCTTATTATTTTTATCAGTCATTTTTTATTCAAGATTAAATCTATACTTTTACATGAGTACTGAAGACTAGTAGCCTACTTTTGTCACCTCTGCCGTTCAGCCACAGGAAGGCAGACTGATATTATTAATGTCCATAATAGCATTCAGGATGCAGATTACACCTGTGCACACTAAGGTATAAGGGATGCGATCATAGAGACATATGGTGTGTGATGTCTCCATTGAAGAGCTAAATGGAGCGATATCATAATCCTGTGTGTGAGGCAGCGACAGCCAGCATGGCAGCGAGCCAGAAGGCATTAGGAAAGGGCTTTACAGGTTTTTATATGCTAATAAAAATCCAAGGGAACATCTGGTAAAGACATCAATCTCCTCTAAGAAACCAACTGACATAAAAGATGGCAGATTTGGACCCTCCACCCCTCCCCCGGCCGCCATTGGCTAGAATGTGTTAAAAAACCCAAAGATATTCCTCTTTAAAAATGAAATCCTGCGCCTCAATGGGAGGGTTATGTTTTATGTTTTATTAGTGACGACTTTGCAGTGATGAGGAAAGCTGGGACAGAGGAAGGCTAAGTCACGCTTTGGTGGAAACGGACACTCCGCTCATAAAGATAGTGATAATTGAAGCCATTTTCAGCTTGAAAGGCATTACACGCTCCCTGACAGCAAAAGGAGAGCTATGGGAATGCAATGGAGTTAGGAGAAAATAAAACAAGTCATAAAGACAGAGGCTGTCTAATGCTAAAACAGCTACAGACCAGGGTGGAGGCACGTTTTCTGAAATCTGAGATGCTGCCAATCTGATAAACCATCACCTGCAACCATTTTTATTTTATATAAAATGTTAATGATGAAAAGCCCTTTGAATTATACTTTACATACGAAAAGCGCTCTATAAATAAAGTTTCAATTTGATTTGAACTAAACAGCATGCAAACATAATTAAATAACTCTGAGCGCTAAAATAGCTTCAATAGGACCAACTATTATTTTAAAGAATTTTCTCCAATCTCGTTCTTGTTTTTTTTAATGTTGCATTGAAACCAGAGTTGGGGTCAAATATAATTGTAATCACGCAATCGGAATCTGAAGTACTTTATTTATCCCAGGGAGAAATGACATGCCTTACAACCACTCAAGAAATATTACAAATAACAAGAAACGACACAAAACAAAGAAAGAAAGAGAAGTGAACATGGATAATTGAAGAGGGAATTGTAATTGAAAAATGTAAATGACCACAACAGAAGCATTAAAAAACAAGTACGAATGAGAGAAAAAGCGCTTAATTTTACGTATCAAAGACCTTAATCTTTAATAAATACCTGAATCTGTGCAGATAGAAATGCAGACATATTCTATAACCTTTATAAGTAAAGGTTGACCATTAACCATGTTAATTAATCAAAGGGAAACGACGCTGATGAGACTTAAATGTACAGTAGAATGAGTGGATTTCTCAGAACTGATTCCCTTGAATGTTGTTGGATTCAGAGTTGGGGTCAATTCCATTTTTCAATTACAATTCCATCTTCAATTATCCATCTCCAGTTATAACTCATTTACGATTACGGTGACTGGCATTGTTTCCTGAAAGTCAATTACAATTACTAAAGTTAAATTACAATTAATCACAATTACCAAACCTTTATTAAATAACCCCATAAAACGTGTGAGCATCTCTTATGAAAGACAGATGTTGGGATCTCACCTCAACTGGCGGCCCGGGGGCCACATGCAGCCCAAGGTCTAATTTTATGTGGCCCCCAAAGGAAATGTATAAAATGACAGAAAAATACACAAAACAAGAGCAAGAAAACATTAAAAAATATATAAAATTGCAGGAAAATATGGTAAAAGACCAGCGAAAAATCCAAAAACACACAAAACTTCTACAAAAATGAACAAAACAACAAGAGTAATGCACAAAGTTACTCAGAAAAATATACA
Organism: Gouania willdenowi; assembly: GCF_900634775.1. Taxonomy (NCBI): domain Eukaryota; kingdom Metazoa; phylum Chordata; class Actinopteri; order Blenniiformes; family Gobiesocidae; genus Gouania; species Gouania willdenowi. The sequence continues at coordinate 7,676,002 of NC_041046.1, read as the reverse complement.
AAATTACAGAAAATGACAACAAAAGTACACAAAAAGACAAGAAAAAAACTAAAAATGACTCCGCACACCAACAGTACTAACAAACAAGCAAAACAACAACTAAAATAAACAAGAAATACTCCAAAAAAAATCACAAAATATCAACACAAATACACAATATGACTCCAATGAACATATATTTTACATGAAAAATACACAAAAGGACAACAGAAATGCACAAAATGCCTCACAATGAGTAAGACAACAACAAACATACACACAATGACAGAAAAACACACAAAATGACTATAAAAACTCTTTGTTCTTTCCTGTATTAATGCTCAGATCGCTAACTATTCTAACATGAATGTTGATCATGTGACCCTCTGATCAAAAAAACACATTTTGTGGCCCCGCTGTTATAAAAGTTGTGTACCTCTGTCTTATGATAACGGGTCAGTTTTGACCCATGTCTTAAATCAGCTGTAAAATACACTAAACAATATTATCTATCATCTAATCAGTTTTACATGTCTTGGTTACTTTGTTAGGCTTCCTAATCAATGAAAATATTGGTATTAATATGTGGGCTTTTCTCTGTCAGTATACCCCTAGATATCAATTCTTTTTAAAATGGTAAAATGATCTCAGGTAGTGAAACATATTTTAATAATTATTAAATACGTATGTGTGTAAGGCATAGAACTGTCACATGGTTTCGCAGGTTTGCGTTTAATTAAATTGCAATTGATAGATTTTATAGAATTTCTATGACAATTACAATTTCAAAGTCAGTTATCTGAATTACAATTCAACTACGATTACAACAGTAACATATTATTCCAATTGCAATTACAATTACATCATTATTGTGATTAATTATCAATTCTAATTATATTTGACCCCAACCCTGGTTGTATTAAACCATATAATCTTAACCTGGTGTTGAGCTACATTTGTAAACAGGCACAAATAGATTGATATGGTGAATGTTGATGTCATTTGTAATGTGGGGCGTTTAAATGCAGCACATGTTAAATGTGGGGTCAATGGTTGGGCCATAGCCAACAGTGACCAGTGTGTCGGGCTCACTTACACGCATGCTGTGCCCACTAAAGCTCTTTGTCTGACAATGGGCAGATGGTGCAGGTGGTCCGTCACTGTATCCTGTTATGGCCAGTTAAGCTTTAATTGATGATGCTTATGTGACAGTATTAAGCAGCCATTTATTCTTTCTCACTGAGGCTTGAAAAGGCAGCGAGCGTTAGTGTGAAAACATGAGTACAGATGGTACTGTCTTTCAAACACTGAGCTACAGTGGGAGGACGCGTGCGTGCGTGCGTGCGTACGTGCGTGCGTAGGCTGTGTGCACGTCTTTGTTTGGATCTTCTCTGCACGATCAGGTAAAAACATCAATTACTTTCCTAATAATCAACTGTTAATTAATGAGTCCTCAGGAGAGAGAGATTGGTTATAACTGGTAATTTTGAAATTATCTTTTGCTCACAAATGTGATATTCTGCTTTTTTTCCCCCCTAATCTGATTCAAATAGCTTCATTATTAAAAAAAAAAAAATCCCTAGATTTAGAGACCATGACCTCATCGTGGATGGCAGTTTATATCAGCATTGATCTTCCATTTGTAAATTAAAGGCATGACTCTGGCTCTGTGCTGGCGCTACCATTTTCACAGAAAATTGAACAAAATAAGCCAGTGGCCAGTTTACAGTATGTCCTTTAACTGCTGAGTAAAACTGCAGTGCCATCTACAGAGTGTGTGCTGCAACAACAGAAGGAACTCTTAATGACCTTCATTGGCTCTCCAGTTATTCTTTGCTGTAATCTGTGTAAACCTGCAGCACTGGAGAACAGAGGCGGACTTTGAGATTGTTGCCGACTGTTTTTATTATTATTTCTCATTTCTGTAACACAAGTTTTGAAAGCTGTATTATGGATCTGCCAAAACAAATCTAAAATGCAGCTTGAAATGTTCAACACCCTCTGTAACTTAAAGAAGGAGAGAGTAAAGTTGCTCAAATTAAGCAGTGTTATTATTTATGATGTTCTACGTCAGAGGAAGGCATCCTTTATCACAGCGGGGCCACAAAAATGTGTTTGTTTGATCGAAGGGTCACATGATCCACATTCATGTCAGCATTTAGAATAATAAGTGATCTGATCTGAGCATACAGCATCTGTGTATGTTTTTCTGTAAATTACATGTTTTTTGGAGTCATATTGTGTATTTGTGCTGACATTTTGCATTTTTTGGGAGTAATGTCTGTGCATTTCTGTTGTCGTTTTGCTTGTTTGTTAGTGCTGTGGGTTTGCTGAGTCATTTTTCATGTTTTTCCTCTCTTTTTGTGTACTTTTGTTGTCATTTTCTATAATTTTGTACATTTTCTTGAGCAATTTTGTATATTACTGTTATTACTGTAGTTTTCTGTGTTTTTCTCTCGTCTTTTATTCCATTTTCCTACAATGTTATAATTCTTTGTATTTTTCAATGTATTCTTGCTCTTGTTTTGTGTGTTTTTCTGTCATTTTATACATTTACTTTGGGGGCCACATAAAATTAAACCGAGGGCTGCATGTGGCTCCCAAGCCGCCAGTTGCCTATTACTGTTATTTTTGTCTCTGTAATACATCATACGTCACTCTATACATGTGCTTTAATATGGGAGATACGCTTTAACATGGACGGAGAGACTTGCTGGCAGTTATCACTAAGTTAAACAACAGGTAAGACAGAATGAAATTCTTTAAAACATTTAAAAGTCCAACAACGTAGATTATGGCATTAAAAATCTCTAACAACGTAACTCCGCCTTCGCTGAATGTCTACGTGCATGCCAATTTTGTCATAGGAAAGGGGGGGAAGTAGATTAACAACAACACTCAATCCACTGCTTTATATTCAGACAAGCGCGCACTGATCGCGATGTTTGCTCGTTCTCTGATCCAGACGCTTGTTTTCTCGGTGCATCACTACAAACAACAGACTTTTGAGTCTACAGATCACCCGTGGTGTCCTCCATGTTGTAAACAAAGCTCTGAGCTGCTACGGGAGGCAGGAGGGTCAAATGTCATCAGCTGCCACGATCCTTTAAAACTTTTTTACTCGATTTTATTTTGTGAATCTTTTAATTTTATATCGCTGTTTTTATTATTTCCTATTCACTGTGTTTTTTGGCACTTCAAATATTTGTATATTATGTACATTATATTAGAATTGTATTTTCTTGAATTAATTTGGAAAAACCCGTAATAAAAGGGGGGCAATGCCCCCCCTGCCCCTGCAAACTGTGTATGCTGGAGAGAAATCAGCTGCTGTTTAATGAGAGCTGCTGCTCTCTTTCTCTTTCTGTCCACATGTTTATCACTTGTTTTCTGAGACTCACACTAACAGAGATTGACTTTTATCTGTGTACGGTTTTTAATTGAACTTCTTTCTGCAGCATCGTGTCAAGAATCAAATTAAGCCGAGACCGGACACAAGATTAATGAGTTGTCGGAGTAGTAGAACTAAAATAGACTATCTGAGGCTTATCGCTGCATCCAGTCAACACGCAACGCTGAGAGCATTCGTCGCCACGCCGTGACACGGAGCCGCGGCCAGGGCAGGGCCTGGGCTTTCTGCTGAGGCCCCACACTGTACTGATTAAGATTCTCTATGTTTGGGAGAGTTCACGTCAGGGTTGGCAAGGCTGTGGTTGTCTTCTGCATCCTTGGAGGGAAACAGAGGGAAATTCCGACAGGGCGTATAGATAAGCAGTTAAAGTTCTTTACCAGGAAGGCGATCAGGCTCCTCTGTACACTTTCCCACTGAAAGCAGCTTTTGATGTACTGTAGAGTGGATGTGATGGCCCTGAAGAGTATCTGGACACGCAGCACGTTCCTGGCCAGAGCCTGAAACAGAAACAGAATTTGATCATAAACAGTCAAAAACAGATAAATATCAACGCGGCACAATTTATTATGAAAACGTCAGCAATTACGCGTTTAAGATCTACTTATACCAAACAGAAGAGCAAGAAACGTAACATGAGTGATTGGTGTGTTTTGGCAGGAACAATCGTGGCAAAATGTCAGAAAAATGACTTGATTTTGTCAACCAAGACCTTCAACACCTAAACACACCAAGGACTGGCTTTGTGCAGCGCTAGTTTTCAGTGTGTAAGCCAATTTTTGCGTTAGTGAGCGGGCATTGTCTGACAACAATGAGTCTTTGTGGAAAGTACAGACAGTCAGGCACCCTGTCTCGCACTCTGTCTTGCACGCTGTATATCAAACTAATGTAGCAGAACAGTGAACAAGAATCCAGTCACAGTTGGACTCAATTAAAGCTTGAGTCAACTAATTCCAGCAAAGCAAGGGGCTATTTAAGGGGCTACTAAGATTTTTATTTCTGGTTCACAGATCTTGTAACTAAAACATTAACAAAATCTAACTTTTTTCTACAGCTTATCAGATTTCTATTAAGGTTTTTAAAGACATTTTTACTCTTTTCATTATCCTAACAATCCTTTATTTGAAGAAATGTAGTTGAACAGTTATTTTATCTGAAACATCTGGTTAATTAATTTATTAAACACAGCAATAGGTATTAAACATACAGTATATCCCTTGGTTTCAAATTAATGAGGAAATGTTGGATGCAAAGTGGCTCAATGTGAACCATTGTTAATGACCGGTATGGTCAACTACTACATATGGGACATGTGGAGAAAAAAACCCCACAACCATTAGAAAATCTAAGCTACCACACAGAATGTTTCTCCAATGTGTAACACAGAAAACTCAGTAGTAAACTATCATATCATTAGCTTACTCAGCTTTAAAATTGTTCATACTGAGTCATCAAAAATCTGTGTACCGTTTGTTCTTTGATTATTCTGTTTTAAAACCAAATAAAAAACCAAATAAAAGGTGCGGTTATTTTGTTTTACTGACTTAAAGGGCCCATGTTACACTAAATTAACTTTTCCGTGCTTTAAACATCATAAAGTGTTATTAGGGCTTCATACAATCGTTAGTTAGAGGGTGATTTGCTCCTTTCTTACTGCAGGGTGAGCACAAACACCTCGCTACAATTTGACGACGTGTTCCCACTTTGATGACGAATTTGACAAGGCACTGAGCTGGAGAAGCCACGCCTCCAGAAAGCTCTCTGTCGTGATTGACATGTAAACAGTCACGCCCACAAAGGTGAGCATTTCAGCGTCCATCGCGCAGTGCTATATATGTATTTTCCACAATCTATGTATGTACCGGTGAACGCCCCGCCCCCACGCTCTGTCTCGTGTTTATAAAGCAGCATGAGCTCGGCTACGGAGTGGGTGGGCCGTCCTCTGGCCCTACGTCACCTTGCGGGGAGGAGGAAGTCAGTGTCCCGTCTATAGACACGCACAGTCGTGAATATGCATAAGTAGGCCACAAATCAGCCTGTTTGTGTAGAGTTGGTCAGAAAGTGACTTTTCAGAGGCTAAAACTCTGGAAAACAGGTAAGTTTAGAAAAAAAAAAACATTTGTTCTGGGAACAAATGGAGATGGGTGAAAAATAGCATGATATAGGACCTTAAAATAAAAAACAAGACAAGCAGCATTTTTCTGTTTTAAAAGTAAATCTTCTTCTTGTGTGATATTTGGATATTTAAGGCAAACTATGTTTTAATCTCACCACACAAAGGCAACCCACATATGAATTTGCTAAAATGATCTTGTAGCATGTTGTCCACCTCACACCGATGGCAAAGAGGTGTAATTTGTGTGTTGATAATGTTTCATTAAAGAGTTATTGATGCTGGAAGTCTAAATCTATGAATATCTGCCAACTCTACAGAACAGTGTTATGGTCTAAATAGTATCCAGATAAACTGGTGACTGACTATCGACTGTGAGGCTGGTGTGAAGAATAGATGTTAAACTTCTAGCATTTGAAACTTTTGCAAAATAATTACAGCTTTTTTAAGGGCAGTAAAAAGTATTTCTTTTGCACTAACGGCAGCCTTCAACACACACGGAAGTAGGTCACAAGAAACAAGGAGCACCAGTAACATCATTACACCACCTCTGGTTCCTTTAATCACATATCATGTGCATGTTTTACAGAAACATCCTTTTTTTTGCTTTTATTTATTTGTGTATTAACGTTTCAATTCACCGGTTCATCAGTTCGTTTTTTTTTGTCCAGAAGTAAAAGTCTGCCCCCGTCTGTGGGTCCTCTCTGTGTGGTGAGCTTAAAACATGAAGCTCTCGTCCATTGTTTTCCCGCAAACATCCAAATATCACACAAACAAGGTATTGATTTTTCTGTATTTCTGTTTTGGTTTTAAGTCAGTAAAACTAAAAAACACACTGATTATTAATTATTTTAAATTTGGTTTTAAAACAGAATAACCAAAGATTGAAGGGTACATGGATTATCAAATTTGCTCTAAATCATTTTCTATAGATGGGCGGTGGAGGATATGGGGGTGGTGGTTCTCAAAGATTAGATGTAGGGTTGTGAACCCATATTTGCCTCGTCAAAGTAAGCCATGAGAAAAAACTGTGATTTTATTTAATTTTTTTTAAAGGGATTGATTTGGATAGCATTGTAATGCCTTTGAACTCCAACACTAGGTGGCAGTAAAGTTTCAAAGTACCTACCTAATGATAATGGAATAAAAAATAAAGTAATTTATTTGTTTTTAATTTTATGTAATACTTTCAATATTTTTTTGACTGTGGATAAAAACAACTGCTAAAGACAGAGGTTATTGAATTATTATGTGTAATGTGTTGATAATTTTACATTGTAAAGCTTTTTTCTAATGCAGCTAATTGAATAAAAATACTACTAATAATAAAAAAGCATACATCTCAAAATCTTTGAAATATTAGATTAATATCAAACTGTTTCTTACATCATTGTCCTACTGTGACGTAAGACTGTAGTAATTCAGTGCAAACTTCTACACATTCTTAATAAAAACGCTTATTTTATTGTATACAATCCAGATAATTACAAAAAGTTGAATTTTGTTGCAGCAGTTATTAGAGCGCTATGATGGCTTCTAAAAGCAGAACCACTGCTGATCTCTAAATGAATCTAATATGGCTCATGTGTTGGAATGCCACCGTTCTCGTTTCTTTACGAACCTTTTTGGAAAATTTGGGATTGTCCTCCATGAACAATCGTTCCCTTGGCTGAAAGGTTCTTAAACTTGCTCTGACCTGAAAAAACAAGGAGTCAAAAGTAAACACAATAAAAAAATAACCTTAAAATACAGCCGTTGTGTCACTGCAGGACAGAGTTGGGGTCAATTATAATAGTAATTGCGTAATTGATAATTACAATTATGGCGGGATTATAATTGCATTTTAAAATATCTGTTGCTTTCGTAATTGTAATTAAATTGTCATTGACTTTAGATAAATGAATTTATACAAATTGTAATTTAACGCATAACTGGGGAACCATGTTACAATTCTACACATACGTTGATTAGGAACCCAAACAAGGCAACGAATAGATAGGAAAGAAATTAGATGATAAATATTTGTTTTTAGTAGCACTGGGCGATATATCGAGATTCAAGATATATTGAGTATTCTATTTAGACAATGTAGAAAATTACAATATCGCCTATATCGATAAATATATACATTTTTATAGCATATTTTGTTTTAAAACACATCAGAACAGCATGAAAAGCTCAGTTAGATGGAATTCTAACCCAAACCTTCCCCTGAACAAGCCACACAAAAGAACTCACTCACACATGCTGTCCCTTTATAGGAGAAAAAGCCAAAAGTAGCACATTTTGTGCCGCCGTTTGTTAATAAATGTACCTGAGTGGCATTTTGCATTTGTAAATTTAACCCTGAATTGTCTTTCTGGTGAGACTTTTTTTTTAATTAAAATGATCGAGATTTATATTGTTTATCACCATTTTGAGAAAAAATATCGAGATGAGTTAATGAGTCCATATCGTCCAGTTCTAGTTTTTAGTGTATTTTACAGCTGATTTAGAACCAGTTATCATAAGAGATGCTAACAGAAAGCTAACACAAGAGGAAGGTTAACTTTTATCAGGCTAAGTGACTTTGAGGATAAAAAAATAATTGTAATTTAATTGTAATTGGAAAAAAATGCCAGTCACTATATTCATAATTGTGTTGTAATTCAGTAGGGTAATTGAAAACGTAATTGTAATATTGAATAATGTAATCGACCCAGACAATGGTGCAGGATGAACTCTAACTCACAGGGTTGAAAAGAACCTCCATCTCCAGCGTGATGGTCCCCTTCATCAGCCTCCCTAAGTCCTGCTTCCTCAGAGGGAAGGTGGTGATTTTTTTGGGGCTGATCTGAGGGACAGAAAGGGCATCAGGTGCTGAACTCCACCATCAGTCACGCCACATTAAGTCTTAGCGAGCCTTCACCCTGCTCCAGTGCTCGCTCAGGTTCTTGCCCTCTTCACTTTAATTTAGTCAGTGTTAATAGACGAGTGTGTGTATTGTCTGAGTGAGGGAGGGGGCGTGTACCGAGAGAAGAGGAATGGCGATTTTTCCCAGGAAGTCTGGTGCCTTGTCGCCATCATCATCAAAGACGGTCACCACCAAAACCTCATGAATGTCTTTGACAGGGCTGCAATAACAGGACACCTCAGCTCATAATAAACAATCATGTCTACTAATCAATAATGATGTTTATAGGAAACGAACAATGTGAAGACTTTATTCCACTCGGGGTTCAGGGACTTGTAGACTGTGTGAGTCTGCAGTCGATCGTTGGCCAACTCCAGCACACAGAAAGGGTCGCTCTTTCCTGCAGTACACGACACACAGGTGACACTTACACGTGAAAACATGAATTAACAGTAAGAAAATACCAGAGATATTACCGTTAAGATCAGCAGCCAGAAGATCAGACGCCTTAATTACTTTGACTTGAAGGAAACCAACGTCAGGCAGCTTCTCCAACGACTTCTTTAAACTCTGGAGGGACAACAAACATTGGTCAATATAACGTTATATTATATATATTTAGCAGTTATCTATAGTCTCTACTGCAGCCTTCACTCTTAAAGGAGACATTTTGTTTAATCTCACCTGGACTAAAGTCCTACGAGTGCCAATAAAAAAACATCTTCTCAATGAAAACAATAGTGTGTGTAAAATTCTATACAGTCAAAATTATATTGAACATTGTTATGTAAACAACATTTTTTGAGTTAATGTATTTAAAGGGCTACACAAAATAACTTGAATTTGTTCACACATGATCATGTCGGTCAACACATGCTAACTGCTAATTTCTTGCAACATATCAAGCATATTAAGCCGCCATGTTGGCAGTGTGTGATTGTGACACTTTTGGAGCTATGTTGGCATTTTTTCTAGAGGGGTTAGAGGAATAAACAACACTTAATGACAGCCTTCATGACACCTTATTCATGCTAATGACAGATATTGACAGCGTTATATCAGATGTATAAAACTTACGTGTTAACAAAAAATCTCATTGTATTCAAAAAGCTTGGTTTGTGTTTTAATTAGAACCAATGATTGGCCCAGGGCTAGAACAGAAAATGGTGATAATTAATTACATACATTTATCCTCAAAGCAAAATGATGTCTCAAACTTATTGAAAATGTAATTATCAATATAATAAGTAAAGCATAAATTACTCTTCTTTTGTGTGTGTTTTACTTTGTCTTCCTAAAAGGCATTAGTTTAGACAACCTTTTTTTTTTGGATCAAGTACCCCCTTTCTCTAACTTATGAATCCAAACACCCCCTTATGTACGACTAGAATATTTTGCTCAGAATTCTGTGTAAAAACAACTATAGATCATAATGATAGATAAATAAGTGATAACACACATGTTAAATAATCTCATTTTGCAAATAAGTGAATAAAACAGTATTTAGTGCCTCCAGAAAATATTTATTTCTATAGTTTTATTATTTCTGGTCATCTCCCTCCTGATGTGGAACCAAGACTGACCTTTGTGTTTTCGGCTCATGTTCTAATCAAGATTATTTATGTCATCATGTTGTCTGTTTTTTGTGTCAATTTGTGTGTTTTTAGCATCATTTTGTGTATTTTGTTGTCGTTTTTTTATTTTTTATTATTCAGTATATTTTGTGTGTTTGTGTGTGTAGATGGTATTATTTAAATTATTGTATCTCATTGTGTGTTTTTGTTGTTTATGTGTGTAGATGGTATTATTTAAATTATTGTATCTCATTGTGTGTTTTTGTGGCCGTTTGGTTGTTTCTCTGTTATATTTGCATATTTTTTATTCATCTTTTACATTTTTCTCTCATTTAAAGTTTAAAGTTCCTCTCTCTCAAGTACCCCCAGTAGTTCCATTGTGTACTCCACACTGCTTGAGCCCACCGCTCACTTCTTCCTTTCTGCAGAGTGGATCAGATGTTGGTTATTGGACCAGATGTTGGAGGAATAATTGGGCTGAGTCTAAGCTGGAGCGTGTGTGTGTTTCCACACAGCAGATGGCTCACCACACTAACATATCAAGTCACTGCAGCTCCTTCCTTCATCTCCAGCAATGACAAACACCAGCAGCAGTAAATCCATCATTGATACGCCATTGCTTATTAAGATTTTATTTTATATTTGTATGAAAATAAGTTCAAAAAACAATCAAGGCGTCACAAAAGTCACACAAACACAATACCCTTCTGACACTCGATATACACAATTACAGGCAAAGCAGACGATGTAGGTGTCCCACAGAATACCTGGGCATTCTGCAGAGTATACTATTGTCCTCCGAGCCTGCACAACATATATGCCGTATGGCAACGATGACAACAATTGACATTGCCATCATCGTTACCACCGTCATGAACACAATAAATATTATAATGTTCATTTTGGGAATACTTTCTTACAAATTTCTGACCATTCTTTAGGACTAAAGGTTATCCCCAAATCGTGTTCCCATGACTGCTTTAGTAAATCAAAATCATTTAACCTTTGTTGCGACAAAATGTTATAAAACTCAGACATCTTTCCTTTTAGTGATGAGCTGAGATCATTGCGTATTCCAACTTGGACAGACAAGCTTTTCTTCCTTCAACTGGTGTGTTATTAATGGGAAAATACTGCCACCGTGTGGCTACTGTGGAAAAGGTGCCAAGTGCAGTAAATTATTAGAAAAAAGTCAATCTTTTTTCTACGTATGTACAGTATGTTGGAGAAAATGTAAAGAAGCATCATATGTAGAGCGATTGTTCTCCTTTAGCACCACAGTGACAGACTAATGTGAGCGTGCAGAGCAGGATTGGGGTCAAATACGTTTTTCAATTACTTACTTATTACTTCAATTATCCATGTTCAATTACAACTCAGCTGTTACGACCCCCTCTAGGGTTTAATACCAAAGCTTGAGGGGCCGCAACATAAACAGGACGCCACACAGAACACAAAGTTTATCAAAAAGTGTGTATTAACAAAATCCTAAAAGTAGCAACAGAACAAACTAAAAGGGACTGGAGACCCTAAGCAAACTGAACAAAAGTAGGGAGGACACTGGGCCAACCCTCGTTCCAGCGCCCACCCTCTAAACTACAAAACTTACTTGTGTTAGCTTTCTGTTAGCATCTGTTATAATAACAAATCAGTTTGGACCCATGTCTTAAATCAGCTTTAAAATATGCTAAAAATACATAGTATCCATCATTCAATTTGTTTTTGATCTATTGGTTACATCGTTAGGCTTCCTCATTAATAATAATATTTTTAGTGTGGGCGTCTGAGCCTTTAAAATAAACAGAGGTAAAACAGGAACAGACTTGATATGAAACACATTTTAAGTTTTGAATTTAATTAAATTGTAAATGACAGTTTTTAAAGAATTTTCATTCCAATTACAAATGATCTGAACTCAATTACGAGTACCACATCAACAAATCTTTTCAATTACAATTAGAATTACGCCATACTTGTAATTAATTATCACTTACATGATTACAAGTATTGCAATGATTTAATCATATGAGAGAAATCCCACATTTTCACTTTGTTTCTCCTCTGGAGCTGTTTTTATTGCACAAAACAATGAAACATAATCTGACAAAAATAATGTCACATGAGCTTTTAAATTGTTATTTTAATTGCCTTAAATAAAGGCCTCATCAGCAACATTTCCTGAATAAACAACCACAGCGTTTTGCTAAACTGTGCTTTTAGATCAAAAGTAAAGTTAAAGAAAAGTTTTACCACAAATGCAATAATAAAAACATCGAACTTCAAAAGCAAACAACATGTATGACCAGTGATAAAATACAGCTACAAGCATTGCACTTTAACACCAATATGTGACAGGGGCGTGTCCAGTCATACAAAATATGAAAGTAAAAAAAAAAACAATTGTACTTTATTTTCTAGGTTATTGTTGCTATTAAATTTTTCAGTTTTTAAGTAAAATCTTTTGTTGTTTTTTTTTTTTTTTTTTAAATAAATCAACATGTTTTTAAACATTTAAAATTACAGAGTACATTTGATTTTATGCTGAACACACCTTGGTTAAATGCACTCAACACTGAAACACGTTTATGTACTCATGGTCGCTTTATTTTTTATATAAGTAATTAACCTGGACAAGCTATGCTATGTACATTGTTGTTTGACACATAATTACACATATGGCTCTGCCTTTATTTAGAGTGAACGTGTTTAGCAGAGAAAATAAACCTGGTCTTTTGTTCAGTGTGTAATGCCTCCACACTTTAGACACAACAAACTGTCTCATAAAAGTGTAATAAAAATGTACTCTATTCATTTTTTTTTTTTTTATTTCCACCACATTAGATCTTTTCAACTACTTCTGACCTATCAATAGATATAACATTTATTATAAATGTCAAACCCTTTTTATGTTTGTATGAACTTTTTATCATGAGAACCTCTCGTTTTTTTCAGCAGGAAAAACACTAAATCTGCAGTATTTCCAAAAATGAGTTCCAAAGTGAAATATTTGTGATGAAAATATTACAGCCATGAACGTATCATTAATTGAAAACAGAATTTAATGCATTATTATTTTTGGCACAAGGACAGTTTTAAAGACAAAAATTACATTTGTACATCTTTTATATTTTGCAAAATAAGAAATCCTGGGCTGTGTCCGAATAGTCCCTCCTATCTCCTTTCCTTTCCTTAACCCTGTGCATGACATCACAGGGTTAAGGAAAGGAGTTAGGAAAAGGCCATCACGTTTGTTTCTACAATCAGACACACTTCCACTAGGTGATGTAATAATCTGACGGCCACGAAGGTTAGTGACGTCTGACGTGGTGAAAAAACGACAAATTTCCAAAAATTGACTAAAAGCATGCGTGTGTGTGTCCCTTTAAATGTTGTCGCCGCAAGGAATTGTGGGTCAGCATTAGCTTGTCTCCTTTGGTAAAGGATGCACCAGTGTTTCCTCACCTTAAAGAGAACTTGGATGTTCTTTATCATGGCCACCACTTAAACTCTTCTGGGGGTTAAGGAACAGTGGATAGGAAAGGAGATAGGAGGGACTAATGGGACGCAGCCCAGGCCTTCATTGAAATTTCCCTCAATCTTTATGTGATGGTGTCTGGTTGGTAGGGAGTCATTACACATATTTACCATTATTTTGAAGGTAGATCTATTAGGTATTATTGAAAAACCATTATGATATGTCATGATTACATTATATGAAGAATTTGTGGTTACAATGAGAGTTAATGGCAAATTTGGTCATGAGGTTACTCAGTGTCAGTCTGATGCATATCTCCTTTTCTATACACTTTCAATACACAAGACTTTGGAATTAAGCAAATAAAAATAAAAAACAATAGTGGTAAAATGCCATACAGCTAGTCTTTAAAATGACTGAAAAACTGAGAGGCAAACAAATAAAAACACCCAAAATGTTACTTTTGGTCCTAAAGATGCTCCGAGGGTCAAACAGAGACCAAACAGGATATTGTGCTGTTATTTATTTGAGTTATAACTGCACACATCTGCAGTAAATCATGTTTATTAATGATAAAGGTCCAACATGTTTCAGTTTCATCTATGGCATTAAAATTCTGTTATTCACAGCAGATGTTTGATGTAAGTAATTATTGAAATAGTATCCCATTATTAAAGCCACGCTACAGCTTTGAAAAGCTGGGAAAAGACAAACCGAGATAACTTTACAACAATTCTGATGAGGCTGGGCCAGAACAGCAGAAGAGCTAAACAGGTTCCTGTCCTAACAGCCAAGAACAAACTGCAAAGCTGCAGGTGGCACAGACTCCACAAACTGGTCAGTTAATGACGAGAAAAATAAAGCCTGCATCAACGACGGCTGAAATGTGCTGAGACTGCAGATGGCGGCCTCAGAATTTGGAATCATGTGCAGGAAAACGCAGACCCAACCTGCCCTACATCGACAGCCCAGGTTGGTGTGTACGAGTGCAGAGAGTGTATTTGGCAGACGTGGAGCTTCCTCACACCAACCAATGACAGACAGAATATCACAGACAGTCACAAGCATCATTCAGACATGTCTTTGAAATGAAATGTGTGTAAATCTGTCATTAGAATTACACATTGTTCATGTATCCATTGGTAACTGTAGGTTTACACACCTTTAAGTGTTGATGAGGTCAGGTTAAAACTATCATTGATCCCCTTTCTTTTTTTTTTTTAATTTTCATTTAATTCTCTCTTTTTTTTTCTTCTCGTCTCTCAATTTTATTTTGTGTATATATATATTTACTGGGTTGGGAAATGGAGGGTCACTGTTTCAAGTCCCAGTGCTGATAGCTGGAGAGGTGCCATGGCACTTCTCCAGCACCGCTGAGGTGCCCTTGAGCATGGCACCGAACCCCAACACAAATACTTATCAATCATTTCTTTCCCCCACATATTTGACTATTATTAACTTGTTATTGTCTCCTCCCCTTACCCTCTAATAGCACGCACACACGCGCACACAAGCACAGCATTTATAATAAAAATATACTAAATTAATAAAATAAAACAAAAACTAAACAATAGTTATACATAAAGTACACAAAACGACAACAGAAATCCACAAAAACACACAAAATGACTCCAAAAAACAAACATTACAGAAACATACACCAAACAACAAAACCATATGAAAATGACTCAAAATACACAAAAATAATTATTCATACACAAAATGACAACAGAAATGCACAAAACTATACAAAAAAATACAAAAATACACAAATTGACTACATAAAACATAATTACAGAAAAATACACCAAAATAAAATATAAAAATGAGTAAAAAAAATGAAACCAGGGAAATCGCACACACTTTTTCATTTTGCACCCGCATATATATGTACAGTACACCTCTTTGTACATCCAACCTTCAAACACATACTCATTTGACCATAGATGACAACTCTACTTAAGCCCCCACATGAATGCACTGTACGTGTCTACCTATGAATACAAGGATAGTCTGTGTGTGTGTGTGTGTGTGTGTGTGTGTGTGTGTGTGTGTGTGTGTGTGTGTGTGTGTGTGTGTGTGTGTGTGTGTGTGCGTGTGTGTGTGTGTGTGTGTGTGCGTGTGGGTGTGTGTGCCTGAATATTAATTGTTCAATTTAAGAAGATGAAATAAAATGACTAGCGTTGAATATTCAGTTGTGTTATGTTCTACTTGTGGAGAACATTAAATACGTATGAGTGAGGGGGTACACATGGTATGACAAAAAGGCTCAAGGGGTACACAAGACAAGAAAGGTTGGGAACCACTACTCTAAGGGACAGCACGTGTGAGTGAGTTCTGTAGTGTGAATTATTTAGTGGAAGGTCTGGGTCAGGACGCACTCAGAAATCAATCTAACTGTGCTTTTCATTCTGTTCTGAGAAGTAGTGAAAGTAGCAACTCCCAAAACAAGTATTTTGATACAAAATAAGCTATAAAAATATATATATCAAAACAGGCAATATTGTAATTTTTTATATCTTCAATCCCGATATATTGCCCAGCCCTAACTGTAACACATTTCCATGTTAAGTGCCAACATTTCAAATTACACGTGGTCAGATGTCCAAATGCAGGTGTTGAATAAATACATTTTAAGACAGAAAACCTTCAAACTTTGTCTTGTGATCAACTAATTCTAATGAAACGTGTTGTTTTTAACAGACGATGAAGGTGAGGTGAATGTATTTGTGTTGACTGAACACTCACATAGTTTTCCTGCTGGACCTCCAGTTCGCGGGGGTCGTCCAGGGGTGCGGCGCTCAGGTCAGAGATGGAGACGCCGTGGCACGTGTTGACTGTGAGCAGAAACACCAGCCGTCCTTTCCCGTGGTTCAGAGAGTGTGTGAACAGCTGCCTTTGATTGACAGGAACCGTGGACAGGTCCACTTCACACCTGCTCACACAAACACCAACAGCACTAAGCTTCAGTCCAGCCCACACACACAAACAAACAAACACACTAATACCACCGTGCATGAAAGACTCCACAGCTTATTAAACTTCTGAACTAAGAAAAAGACTTAAGAACACTTACCCTCCCAAACACAACTCGTTCCTCCGACCTTCTTTGGACCAAAGCTCCACCTCCAACATTTGGGAACCATCCATGTAGTAATTTAAAGTGAACCTCTCTCTCCACTGAGGGTTACTCACTTTCATTGTGTTCTTTAAAAACATTCAAAGGCAGAAAAAACATATTTACAATAACAAAACTAACAATTATAGTGTCCTGATAAAATGTTATTACTTCTGACACAATAAAAATATTGCTACCTTGTTATTTGGCCGATACAATAACAGCATGGATCACACATACTTTTATGACTTATTTTGTAGTGTGGAAAGTAAGAAAAGGCTTGATTAAGAGCAGAGGTGACAAGTAACTCGTTTTTTGGTGTCCGTTCTTCACTTGAGTATTTCTTGTTTTGGCGACTTTTACTTTTTTAAACAAATATCAGTACTTTTTACTTCTTACATTTAAAAAAAAAAAAAAGGGCTCGTTACTTTTACGACCTTCGAAGAAGACGTCACAACGTAGAAAGACGCAAACTAACGACCATGAAGCTGGAGGAAGAGCGTGACACATTTTATTTACACATTTTTTTAATCCATGAGTGTTAAATTCTCCAGGTGTTCAAAGGCAACACATGGAAACAAGTGAAATCTACCAGTTTTCTACAAGTTCTTAAAATATATATATTAATTATATTTATTATTGAAGGGAAGTAGCATGTACTTTTTTACTTTTACTCAAGTAAGGGAGCAACTTCAATACTTTTATCAGATAAAAGACTAGTACTTTTGCCACCTCTGATTAAGTGATGTCACTCAAACAGAGAAGAAAAGTCAGCAACAGTAAGTATGAGAAAAACTGAGCCATTTATTAGAAGTCTGGATGCATCTATCAAACAGCTCATATTAAAGATTTTAGAATTGTTCTGCTGATATCACACAGACATCCAATATCAAAATGGAATCAGCCTCGGGACAACCCAACTAACAACTGAATGTACAGTTTTAAAATAATCTAAAAATAGATCATTTACACATTTACGAGATAATGCAAACAATCGCACCAAGATTTCACTTTTATCGACAAAATGCAACGCAACAGCAGATGTTAATTAGGATCTAGCAACAAGTATGTGTGTGTGTGTGTGTGTGTGTGAGACATTGTAGCTAAAGTGTTAGTCTGCCAATGTCCTGTCCTCACGTCCTGACTTGGTGAATATCCTGGTACTTTGCCGCAAATTTACAAAACCACGTGAAAAGTCTAGAAGTTTGGGAGTTTTTTTGGGAGTTTTATCTTCCCACTATAGCTGATGCATGTTCATGTGGATTTCTTCGTTTTTTTTAAATTTTTTCGTAAGAATGTTCTATTTTGATAGCACTTAGAAATGACTATTGTTGTAATTTGCGCTATATAAATAAAGTTGAATTGAATTGGTGACTTTTTCATTCATTATTTAAGGTCAAGTTGTATCACTAATGAACCCTGACTAGTTTTATTCATTTATACTACAACATGTGCTGTACAAACAGCCCAATGTGGATGCGTTGAGGCGCTACCTTGCTTTTGTATCGCTGCTCTCCCAGGGAAAAGCGAACAAAGAAGTGACCGCTCTGATGGTCCAGTGGCAGCTCCTGACCCTCCACTAGAGTCACAGACACCACAGAGGTCCACAGCTGACTCTTCTTCAGGGATTCCGACAGGCGGAGACTTTGAGATGTCAAAGCTGACTGCAGCAGACGCCAGTGGAAGAAGAGAAAAGTATCAACAGATAAAAATCCAGTCGCTTCTGTAATCAGCCGATACTAGATTCAGTGATGTAGAAAGAATATGGTTTGCCTACATTTAAATAACGTGAATGAAACTTTCTCTTTGGTAGAATCAAAGCTAATCTTACTGTCACTTGTGCCAACAGAAAAAACAAAACAAAAAAACACACCCCACGTCTACTTACGATCCAGGAAACTACGTGAGGAAACCGGAAAACATTTCTTGGCCACACGTGGGAATAAAATCAAACCAATAAACATGCAGGAGCAGCCAGATGTTTGATGCAAAGAGAAATGAAAGCATATCATGCCTTTATCAAAGTCACCGACTCATGCGCTACTTGTGCACGGATAATAGCGTAAACAGCAGGACAAGCATGCATACAGCAGCCGCTTGGTGACCAATCAGAATGCAGCCATTAATGCACAAAACAAATGATGAGCACATGGTCATAATACAAAAAAAGGAACCAAATGCAACCATAGTTGTGATACTTAATCTTAGAACTATAATATATATGTATAATATGCATTTTTGGCCTTATTTTAGCACATTGATATTGATTAACCTTGGTTTCCTTGAAACAAAGGGAAAATAATCAAGTTCATTATAGAACACTCAAACCTTTACAGAACTAATAATGTCTGCTGTGGCAGAGGTTTGAACAGATCCTTCTTGTCATGAACATCACCTGAAATAAACCTGTTCACACCACTATGAGCAACACATCAAATGTTGCCTCTTATCAGGCTTGATATTGGACGAATTATACTGTATGGGGCCGATTCAATAAAGGTTTAGGGTATTAAAACATATGCAAACGTCACTCCACAGGCTAATAAGGGGTACAAACCCAAGGGAACCAGGACTACGTATGTTCTGCGCTTAACAAAGCGTCCACAATCCATTTAGTGCGTTTCCCTCTGATGAATATGTAAAGTAGGCGGATCTCATAAGGGGCACAAAAAATGACAGGGGGAAATGCATATGAAATAATGCAGTGGGCACAATGCAATTCATCAAATCTGGAACTGCTTGCAGTGACTGCGCTGAAAAATAGTACAACTACGTGCAGCTACGTGCAGGTGAGGAAACAGCGCCACCAAAGGATTTAGGGACGCACCTGGTTTGACACACCCTTTATTTCAGATCTTAGTGAATCCGCACCATTGACTTTAAATATTGGTCTTAACGTGACTAGAAAAGTCCAGAGATTCACTTTAAATTGATCTCGTCATTTGAGAAATCTTGCTTTTAAAAGTGAAATATAATGTTTGGTTATATTTCATGAATGACTGAAATCTGCACATTGTACAGCCTAACCGGGGGTTTCCACTGGATACGTCTCCGCGGCACCGATCCGTTTTTTCCCCGCTGTCCGCCATCCCCACCGGTTGCGTTTTGAGGTGCACTCCGGTTGGAGACAGAGGAGTTCTCACGCAGTTAAATGTATGTATTCTAAACACAACAATAAAGAGATAAACAGGTCAGTGTTCCTAACGAAGGAGAAGAAGAAGGTTGGACTCTCTGGTTTTATCACAGCCACATTTTTTAGCAACAGCCAACAGAGAAGAGATAAAACTGCACCAGTAAAACATGAACTAAATCAAAGTTGCTGCAGTTTACAGTGCAGTTACAGTATGAGAGGAATATATATAGTGGATGTGAATTTGTTTTTACACATTATGACGTTTTGGTGATGTATTTACTTGAAATATAATCTGAAGTGTTTTATTTTGAAAAGTAACCCGATATTTTATTGCGGAATACGTGCCTAATTTCTTGTTTAGCTTCATTTGCTCTGTGCTGATTAATGCGTCATGCTCCAGTATCCACCAGAAATAGAAGCCCTGCGTATATCTGGTGGAGGGCACCGGACTACCGCATCTGGGAAGGAGCAGACACGCACCACAGCGGACCCGGTGGAAATGAACACAGACTAAAGTGGAAACCTATCAGCTACGGTGACGCGGCGGTGACGTAACGAAGCGGAGCCGCATCCAGTGGAAATTGGGGGTTAGTCTAAATGGGAGATTATTGGAATATTTCCTTCTATTCATGCCTTACCCTACTGCTGTTCTTTTTCATTTGGCCCCACCTCTGTAGACAGCAGCATGCAGGTTAGGTGCAAAATAAAAGACACTGGTTAGTTAGCATACATCAACGTGTTATTGAGGGATGCAAGCCAAAGGTACACAGAATGCTCGCCATACATGTCCTTTTTTGCTATCTCCGTCTCTGCGTGACAGGGTCAGGTCCACCGTGATAAAGCCCATGTCCTCTTCTAGACTGTTGGGGTCATCCAGGGGCAGAGACAGCTCACTGACCCTGGAACACACGGAGAAGCAACCTCAGCTGATAGGCTTTAAACAAACACTAGATCTCTGAAAGGAATGTAGAAACAACACTGAGATAGACTTTAAACGAGACGACGGACAGACGTTACACACATTATAATGCAAACTAGGGCTGAGCAATATATCAAGATTTATAATACATGGAGTTTTCTATTTTGGCAATAAATTACAATATCACTTATATATATATATATATATATATATTATGGCTTAGTCTGTGTTTTCACGTCTTCTCAGAACAGCATTAAAAAGCACAATTTCACTCACACATGCTGTCCTTTATAGGAGAATAAATGTTTTTTATGTTAGTATTAATAAATGCGCCTGTGTGGCATTTTGCATCAGCAATTTAAACCTGAATTGTCCTTCTCATCAGATTCCATTTGAATTAAAATTATCGAGATTTATAATGTATTTCGCCATTTTGAGAAAAAATATCGAAACATAAGTTTTGGTCCGTATCTCCCAGCCCTAATGCAAATTGTAACTCTGTTGATTTTATAGATGTAGAGTTGCTGCACGATTATGGCCAAAATGATTATTTTTGATCAATAATGTAATCACGATTATAATCGCAATTATTTATCACGCTAGGGAAAAATCTGTATTTCTTTTGCACTACTAAAAAAAAACAATATATGAACGTTTACAGTCAAAAATGAAGCTTTAAATAAAAAATATACCAAAAAAAAAGTAATAAACCCAAAAATGTACCAAGGGTTAACTGAATAAATACATTATTACAGAGTGCTTTCACAAAATGCAACTGATTGTAAACAATTACAGCTCACAGCTCTCATTAATCCACCAAATGACTCAAAGCTGACGCTGACTAATGGTTGAGAAAGTGTCTGATTTGATATGCAGCAGAGCACACATTTTAAATGTAAATATTGCAGATGATCAGGTTAATTTAATCGTGGCAACTAAAATCGTGATCATGGTTAAAATTTGATTATTTGTGCAGCTCTACTAAAACTAGAGAGTCACAGTTTTACCCAAACCAATAAAATACCGATACTTGTGTATGTGTACTTGCTGATCCCAAGTACCAATAACAGGGTTGATGTCAATTCTAATTGTAATCACGTAATTGGTAATTAATTACAATGAGGGTCATGGGTCAAAACTCTCATAAGACATGCTAACAAAAAGCTAACACAATAGGAAGTTTACGTTTGATGGGCTTTTTGATTAAAGGCTCAGTTGTTGTGATTAACTGTAATTGAACATAAATGTAAATATTTTCATTTGATATTAATTTGTGAACTTTGTTCATAAATCAGTTTTTTTCATATATCAAACATTATTTGCGCATTTTGTCTCATGATTTTAGTGTTTGTTTGTTTGTTTATTGAAAGGGGTGGAGCTCTTATACAAGCCCTTTGGGCTTCGTTCCCTCCTTGCACCTTAAATGTTATTTTTTAATGTGTGATAAATAAATAATGAAAATAAAAAAACTGACTTTCGGGGAAAATATTTTTAATTTTAAATTTAATTGGAAAAAAATGAGTTGTAATTGAACGTGTATAATTGAAGACGTAATTGTAATTTTAAAATGTAAACAACAAATTATTGAGCAAAATACAATTGGAAGACATATTTTATTTCTTATCTGCTTGTTACAAGAAATGTTTAAAAATGAGAGAAAAAATTATTTAGAAATTTACTATAAAACTGACATTTTCTATGAAAATAAATCCCTCTGGTGACAAATACCAACAAATACAACAGAAATGACAGGATATCATTCAAAGACATTGGATGCAATAGGTACCAGTTCCTGCTATCTGTGCAGCATCAATACCCTATATCAGTATCGGTATCGGTGCATCCCTAACTAATAATATGGAGAATACTGTTTATTACACACCTGGAACCTCTTTTAAAATATGCTGAGCTGCATGTGCACCATGTCCTCCAGAGGGCGCCATTCACTCACTCTGAATCACCCAATGTTTCCTTTTAAAACCACTCTCACTTAATTACACTCACTTATCAAGCTCCAGATCAGTGAGGGACACACTGGCCGAGCCCATGAAGTCATCAGTTGTCAGGTCACGGTCGTACACCTGCGTCACCACAAAAATAAATAAATAAATAAATAAAACAGCTTGAACAAATGATAGAAGAGAGCATGTAGCATGTTCATGCTAACGTTCTAATGGGATGGTTACCTTGATGGATAGATTCTGATTCAGATCCTTCACAGGCAGCGAGAAGGACTCATTCCAGACGGGGTTGAGGTTTTTAAAAACAACTTTGCTTTTGTAGAAAGTTTTTTCATCCAGTTTGAATTTGACATAAGGATCGCTGGTACCTGGAGGAAAAATTATATGTTTATATAAACATAAAGATTGATTGATCTTTATTTCAAACATGTAAAATTAGAAAAGAATAATAGTTTAAAAAAACAAAACAATGAATTACAACAGCAGAAATAGACCATTGATTTGATCCACCAACACTAAAACTTGTGTGAAAAGTAGGAAGAAGCATAAACTTATTTAATCCTACGCCTTTAATCACTACAGATTTTTAAAACTAAAAATCCTATTAATTACCCATATATCATTAAAGATAAACATATTGACAAATAGTCCATAGCTATTGGTGATTAGTGATCACATTCATTCCTATAATCTTGTGAAAATCATTTATTTTAACCTGTTTTTTGAACTGAATTAATGTTACATAATGATACCCCACAAATTGACATAGAAATAAACTCTTCAATGATGTTCAAAAACGTAAAATCTTTAAATTTAACTTTCCCCTTAATTTGTAACCCACCCCTCTTTTGAAGATGTTTTCTGGCAGTAGATTTTTTTTTTTTTTTGTTTTGTAAAAAATCTGTGCAGTTTTAAATTCTAGGAGGTCAAAATATGCTCCCTTTTTTCACGTTGCACCTCCAAACTGTGGCTAATTTGTTTAAAATGTGTTAAATGCATCACACAGTCATCACCCCAATATATTTCATCTCTGTGTTTCTCCAGAATAACACTCTAATGCAATAAAAAGTCACAATTTGGGCTCTTGAGTTATTTGCATGTTACACCCTTGTTTTCATTTTAAGCATATTCCATGTATTTTTAGTAAAAATTGCAGGTCTTCTTCAGACAGTCATTTCTCAAGTCTGTGTATAAAGGATGTGGTTTTCTTTCCTCCCAAACAGATGAGACTTCCTGAAGACAATCTGAGCATAGTTTGTACTTAGTTAAACTCACTATAATATGTGTGCTCTTAAACTTTCTATCATGCTACGTATGGTCAGGTTGTAAATTGTAATTAAATTATTGGGTGATTTATTTTTTTTAAAGAAAACCTTAATATCTCATTTCCTTTAGGTATTCTCTCTAGAAACCAGGTGATGGCAACATCAAACCTAACAGTTACAGTATATTACAGTGTTTCTCGGTAGATAAGACACTAAGTTCCATTCTCTGCACACAGGCACCAACAGACTGCACACATTTCTCAAAAACAGGACTCTGATGTCAAAACCTTGAGCACAATTCCCCAATCCTGGATTTAGTCTCCTTAATGATAATTCTGATGTAACTTTAACACAACACTCAGCTCAAGTGACTTTTCAGAGGCTAAAACTCCAGAAAACAGACGAATTTGTGAAAATAAACCTCAAATACTATGTTGTTGGAGTTCTTAGAACTATTGGAGATGGGTGAAAAATAGCATGATACTAGACTTTTAAAAACAAAGTTCAAATTTGGACAATAAAATGCTCTTTTGACTCAAGTGTGCAGTGCTTTACAAATTGTGTCCGAATTAAGAGAATAGGGTGCAGTGTTTGTGCTATTTTTCAGGAACAGTGTCTTATCAATTAAGAAAAACTATATATAAAAAATACATAAATAAACTTGACATAAACGCCATGACGCAACACACGGTAATGACTCATTATCTGCTCTGTGTGTGATTCTGTGGACAAAAAACATCATATGGCTCATACAGAGCTTCTATAAGAGCAAACAATAATGCATTGAAACGCAATGCCTTCTCTTTAATTTAGGCATCAACTATCCTCACAGGTTAGCTGTGCAAACACACAGACACAAAGGAGCGAGAAACATAATCCAAATGGGCAACGAGAGCGAAAGGACAGGTGAGTGTTGGGTGGGGCTCAAACTGGTTTTAATAGGTGGTGAGGAATCCTGCTCTGGCTGTTAGAGGAGCCTCACTGCCAAAGGACTTCTGTCCCACTCGTCAGTCAGACCATGTTATCCAACAGACAAGCAACATGTCAAGGGTGAAAAGACACTCACCAAGGCCAGTGAGTCATTTTATTGGACTGGAGAAAAACCTCAACTCTGACAAAACAAGCAGTTAAAAACCAAACTAGCAGCAGTAACCATGCATGGCAAGTAAATAAGGATGCACTGATCAATCTGTGCGGATTTCCTTAATTTTTGGAGATCAGCGATCAGCCGATCCTTGCATATGAAACCGATTTTTTCTGCCAATCAATTCTACCTTCGCAAAGGTCATCAAGTGGGTCAAAACAAAACCTGCAGCACAGTTAGCTTAGCATGTAGGCAGTTCGGCAGTCTGAAACAAAATAAGTTCTGATGAACTACGGCCGAGTCCGCAGAACGTCTTCGTGCCAATGAGCGCGTACCACGTTCCATAGTATTCAGTCAAATGACTCGATTCCACCGTATGTGCCCCCGTGGCACATGCGGTGGAATGGGCCCCATTCATATATTGGTATGTGTCAATGATTCGGTACCACCAACTGTCGCAATATTACTGACTTACAAATAAATGAGAAAAGGAATTTAGTGGAAATTGCTCAAAAAAGGGGGGTGGAATTGTGCAAGGCGTAATCTACGTTGAATTACCTTTGAAATGATATATCACACGACTACGTTCCCATAAATTTGGAAATTACTGGAAATGGGGGGTGGGCCCCCGGGCCCCATTTCAAAAGAAGTGCTTTAAGTATCTCATCATATTCATTCATAGAGAATTCATACCCAACTGCATTCCGATCTAACTAGAACTAACGGAGGAGTAGTCATTTCCCCGTGACACGTACGACATAATGGGCCCCATGTATATATAATGGTATGTGCCAATGATTCGGTAGTACTAACCGTTGTAATATCTGACTCGCAATTAAATGAGAAATCGACTCTTTTTTATTCTTCTTTTGGGACCCAAAAATCGAAAATCGGGCTCCGAGTGTCGATACATACACATCTATAGATTATAGCTACCAAAATTTAGCCCGATTCGTTCACGAATAATAAATAAGTGATTTTAACTAGTGTACACAACAAGAAGAAAAACAACAACAACAACAAAGTGAGTGGCGTTTTGAGTCCGGTAGCCCGGCCTAAAGAGAGAGCAAAGGATTGCAATTTGTAATTCGTGTAATGCTGAAATAAGTCAAGGTAGAGCTGCTAACAAAATGCTACCTCATTCACTCTGCTGAGTATGTAGCATTTGAAGCTAGCAATCAAACAATTATGGAATCAGATCGCGTGCATTTATGAATTTGAAATACAACTGCAAAACAAATATATATTTGTGAACCGGAGTGTGTGCATTTGTGAAACAGACCGTGTGCATTTATGAATCTGAAATACAACTGTGAAACAAAGCATGTGCATTTGTGAAAAACCCTGCAAGAGTTCATTCATTATGATACTGTTCTGATTCCATAAACAATGGCTAAAGCTAAAGCTAGTGGAGCAAAGAGCCAGTGGACCACTGTGAGTGCTTATCAGCAGTGAAAATAGAAAAGATACTACGAGGAAAATGATGGAGTTTATGACATTACAAAATAAAAAAAAAAACATGAACAAGTGACTGCAATAAGTCTGAGAAAAATTAACCTGTGTTCATTCTGTCATTTGGTCCTTTAGATTTTTATTTTATTTACTTTATCTACCTCAAACCTTGTGATTCTCTTTATTTGTAAAACCAATGTTTTTGGCAAAGAACGGGTCTGCAGTGGAACTTGTTTGTTTGTTTGTTTGTAAAATGTGAAAAATGAAAAACTAAAGGACCTGAAATAATTTATAATTTTGGACAGCAATGCTCTAAATTTATATTTGAGATAACTACCTTGTGTGTTAATACAACAGTTAAAACAACAAGTTTGTATTGTTTCATGGATATTGTTCAATGTTTTACGGTGGAATAAGATGGGAACATCCAAGGTGTATGCTCCATTATAAAAAAATAAAAAAATTTGGATCAGCAGGTAAAGCTTTTTTTAAAAAAATAAATAAATAAATAAATCAGTGCACTCCTACATGTATTAAACCAACATGTGCCAAATGGAGACCACACACTAAAATAAACACATTATTACACAAAGATTCTGGGTACTTCTCTTTTAATTTACCCAACAGCATACATGTTATACTGCATCTCGTAGCAAAAGGTGTTTATACAGTAAACTATGATCTTATAAGAGGATGACTGACAGCAAAGGTTATAGCATGTTACACGAGCCTGTGTAACCGTAGCCATGCCTTTGGTATCTATTTACTTTTGTTTCAGCGCTAGTCAAGCATTGCCTGCCACGTCTCCTGTCGTGAAAAAAAAAACTGTTTC
This sequence comes from Gouania willdenowi, assembly GCF_900634775.1. Lineage (NCBI taxonomy): Eukaryota > Metazoa > Chordata > Actinopteri > Blenniiformes > Gobiesocidae > Gouania > Gouania willdenowi. The sequence continues at coordinate 7,648,795 of NC_041046.1, read as the reverse complement.
AAATATCACAAACACGCTCCAACCTTCAATTGAGTTTGCTCCAAATTATGAGACCTTTTGCACATTGATCTATAATAGAAATTCAATTCCAATTCAAGTCTATTGCTGGACACTCCAGTACAGTTTACACACTCTAGTACAGAGAAATACACAAAAGAACAACAAAAATACTTAATAGGACAACAAAATACACACAAGAAGGAAAAAATAATACACAATGGGACAACAAAAATCCAAGAACACCAAAAAATACACAAAACAACTCAGAAAGACATCAATAATTACAGGATTACAATTAAAAAATACAAAATGGGTCTGGGACATTTATTAACAACCAGCTGCACAATATGAGCCACTTTAGTCTTTTTGTCCTCTAATGGACAGCATGTGTGAGTGAGTTCTTTAATGTGGATTGTTTAGACTCAGTGATCATGTAACTGTTCATTTCATGTTGTTCTGAGAAGTAGAGAAAGCAGTGACTTCTAAAACGAGTATTTCAATAGAAAATTAGCTATGGAAAAAAAAAATGTATATGTATAAATTGATATAGGCAATATTGTAAATTTCTATATCGCCAAAATAGTAAACTCGATATATCTCAAATCTTCTCGATATATCGCCTAGCCCTAATATGAACATTAACTTTGCATCTGATTAAAACTTGTTTGGCTTAGAATAAACAGTTTCTTTGTTCCACCTTTAAGACGGCTGTAAGCAAACCTCTCCTTAAAAATCCTGATCTTGATCCAAGTGATGTAACTAAATACAGACCAATATCAAATAACCTTCCTTTTGTTTCCAAAACTCTAGAAAATAATCATTGAAACTGCATTATGTAAATCTACACAGGAACAATTTAAATGAGTTCTCAGTGTAGTTTTAAGTAACCAATGAGATTTTACTTTCTCCTCTTTAACCAGGACAAAAGAGAAGATTTTATTCTTACTCTGAGCCCAAAACACATGAGAAAAAATACACCGCAATCTATAAATGGCATTAATCTGGCACCACAGTGAAAAGCTCAGGTGTTATCCTTGATACCGACTTATTCTACAACTCCCACATACGGCAAGTATCAAAGACAACATTTTTCCACCTTCCTAATATCTCTATAATCAGGAACGTCTTGGCTCAGAGTGACGCTGAACAACTAATCTACATCCACAAGTCTAGACTAGATGCAACTCTTCACTGTATGTTAAGGACCAACAAGTGAGGTATCTGGCAGACCAAAATAGATTCACTAGGTCTTTAAACTGATTACATTGAAATGTTTCTGTAGTCTGTGCTTTGTCATTGTTCTTCTCTTTCACTTTCAGGTGGTCTGTGGTTTCTGGTTTAACAGTTAGTGAATCTTTATCATGTCCTGTTCTCCTCCTCCTGTCTTCTCTGAGCCTGGTTCTACTGGAGGTTTCTTCCTGTTCAAACTGAGTTTTTTCCTCTCCATCGTCACAGATGTATGCTCATGTGGAATTTTCTTTTTTCTCATTATATAATAACTTTATATTTGTGATAAGTGCCTTGAAATGACTTGAGTCCTCTACTTGGGTTTAAAGGTGCAACAATCAGTCAACATTGTCAACAAAAATCAATAACAGAATTAGTCATAGACAAATGTAATTATCGACAATTGTCGGTTACGTCATCAACGTCTTTTTTTAAGTTGTGGACAAAGCTGAACATTGTTTTTCATGAGGAGTGGCTCATCTTACCTTCTATATATCTTTGCTCAGAGTTGTATGCATGTTACATACGTGATTAGCGGGGGTTATATTGTCAAAAACATTCCCACTGATAAGAATATGTCATCCCACGAGAGAAACGATAAATTCCCATGTCGGAAATGAGTGAGGGCCATGGGTCCTTTGGCCTCAATTCAGCCAAGAATGCACCTAAAAAACTTGCTCCACGGGACAAAATTGCCTCCAAGTCTTTTGTCAACAACTAATGATTCTCTGCAGCACCGTTACCGGGAGCTCCGCGGTGTGCACTGCTGCCGCCGCCGCGCACACACACAGATAGAGCTGCTGATCACAGACACATCATAGAACGCTACAGGAAGTGGTGACCTAGTCCAGTGGTTCTCAAAGTTTTTTCTCTTATTTCTGAATCCACGTACCCCCTTTTGTCCGGCTACAACATTTTGCTTTGAAAACTATTATTTAAAAAAAAAAAAACTATAGATCATAATGATGAAAAGAATGAGAAATAAGTTACACATTTTAAGGAATCTCATTTTGTAAATAAGTGGATATAAACACTTGTGACCCCATTTTGATAAAGAAGTCCTGGCGACTTCAAAGACATTTTGCTTTTGTAGAATTGAGCTCAAATATTTATTTATATTTTACTGCATTTTAGTTGAACTAGATTTTTATTTCACAAAGTGAAAGTATAGAAATACAGTTGATTAATACAGACGACCTAAAGGACCATGCTTTCATACATTTTATTTCCCGTAATAATAACTTCATTTTCTTGAGATAACGAGACTTTGTTTTCCCGCGATAACAATATAATTGAATTTATTTTCCTGAGTTAACAGGATAATTTATACAATAGTGTAGTATAGGGATGTAACGATCACTCAACTCCGATACGATTCGATTCACGATACGATTCTCTCACGATTTATTTTACAAAATGAGATTGTAAACAAATGACTATCTTTCATTGTCAAAAGAATCCCTTGATAAACTATGCAAAACAATGCAATTTAATTAAAAATTAATCCTGAATGAAACAAATAAAGAAATAGTACAAATGAAGAAGAATAGTCATTTAAATTCTGGCTCTACAGTAAATTATGCAACGCTGCATAATAGTTACTTTTCTTTTTAAAAGTGCAACTGAAAATGTATTTTGTGCCTCAACAATTGGACTTTAAAACAAATCCCATATGAAAGATATGTTTATCTCTCTCCTCTCTGTTCCCTCTTAACTTTTTTGTTTTCTTTTTTTAAAGTATTGTGATTTAATTTCAGAGTATCGATGTGAAACGTGACACCTTTGAATTGATTTTTAACAGCCTCACGATTAATCTTTACATCCCGAGTGTAGTACAATAAATAATTGACTTTGTTACACTGAATGATGTTTCCTGCTGAGGAACAGGAGCATATAGATCACTGCATCAGGTATCTTTTCAATCAAGGCCTGACACTGAAATAGCATTATGCCTAGCTATTACAGCCGCCAGCCGAGCTTCAGGAAAGCTCGGTCACGCTATCCCGGCTTCAAAATATAGTGGTGCTTCTATACAGAGTTCAACGGTAAACAGACGCAGAGACTTATTGGGGCCGGTGGTGTGTTCAAGGACAGCTCGTAAAATACTGTTCAATGATGTAAATAGTCAACCATCATATTTTTGTGTTTTGTTTTCAATTCAAATTTTGCAGTTATAAAGATATTTTTTTTTTTAAATATCTTGGTTCTTTATTTAAAGATGTTAACACAATTCATACAGACGTATGAGAAGCAAAATTCAAATTCATATTTAGACAAACAAAGAAATCAAACAGCCCTACTTCTGGGTTCTGTGCAGTATCTTAGCTGTTCCTGGAGTTTGATGAATCTCTTAGTTTGGGGTCCAAAAAAAGTTTGAAACCAAAGAACTCAACTGTGGCTAAAAGATCCAGTGTTTAACACAACAGCTACAGTATGTGTTTAATATAGATTGAGTCACTCTCAACTGATTAAGCTCATAACTATGAATGCGTTAGTGTTGTGGTGCAACGGATCATCATTGATCCGTGATCCGCACGGATCACTCTCCACAGTTCGGCACGCACGTGGTCCACGGATTGGTTGACGAAAAAAAAAAAAAAAGTTTTATAATGATCAGCGCATCATTAGTAATGCCTCAATGAAGCCTGTTCCTTTGCGATGTCCGTGTGTGTGTATAACTCCGTGTGTCCGTGTATGTGCGTGCGCGCGCGAATCACAGGTTCGGGCCCCTGATCGTGTATCTGTGTGTGATTGCAAGAGAGCTGAAGACCACACACACACACAGGGAGGGGGAGAGAGAGAGAGAGACGCACATGTGCGTGTGTGCGTAATAAGTCCGTGTGAATGTCGTCGTGTTTATGCCTCCGTCCATCATGTCTTTTAAGGCTCTTATTAAATAAATATCGGCTCTAGTCCGGATGCCCATCCTTGACTATTGTAAGAATTAGAAATTAAAAGTCAGATCTGCTTTCTTTTCCTTCTTTCATTCATTTTTGATGATGTGGGCATCGGCTAGTTTTTAATTCACTCTCCATTTTTAAAAAAAAAAAAAAAAGTGTCATGCCTTATTTTTTTTTTCCATACACTTATCTGTTTTAAGGATGAAGGTGTCATGTCTTACATTGCACTTTAATTTGTTTTTATGATTAAAAATTGTATTTAAGCATTGGATCGACAACTTAAGTTAAATGTTGTTTGTATTTAATGAGCAGAAAAATGTTGCACTAAGTGTTCTACAAAATAAATGGAGAGCAAAGTTATTTGTCTGGTATTTTTTTTTTTTTTTCTGCTGATCCGAAAAATGATCCGATCCGTGACTCAAAACTGTGATACGATCGTAGTTTTTTGATCCGTTGCACCACTATCGTCTATGGTCTTACCACAGCGGTCTCTGATGACCAGGTTGTGTCCTTCCTTCAAGTTGATCGTGAGCAGGAAATATCTGCCAAGATCTTGACTGTTGTCCATCCCACTCCCAATCTCATTGCTCATCTCCAACTGGAAACAGAGGAATTACAATAAATCTGTTATCCAACACTAAAAGTGTTATACAGTGATGAGTTGTATGTGTCGCAGCCACTGCAGAGTGTGAGCAACACTAAAGACCAGTCTGTCAGGAATGCTTTGATTCAGTTTTACAGAAAATACAACTTAACTCATGTCAAAATGTTGCCTCACGCTTAATCATTTCACCTGTTCATAACACATCACCTTCAGTTCTATCAACAACAGGTGCCACGACAAAGTAGAGCTGCACGATTATTGGTTTATTTGTTCATCGGCTCCCCATTAGCTTCCACCGTGGTGGTTACTAATCTTCCTGGAGTCCATAAAAAAAATTCCAGTACATACAGTAGTCCCTCGCTATATCACGGTTCACCTTTCGCGGCCTCTGTGCGATTTTGGATGCAATTTTTTTACACTGTATGAACGCGCATTGTGTTCTGCGTCCTGATTGGCTAATGCTGCGTTCACCCACCAGCGACACATCTAACTCGATGAGTTTCACTGTCTGCTGAAGCGAGGAGCTGTGCTCTCATGAACATAAACCACAAGTGAAAAAAGCCGGTGTGATTAGCGGCTAATGCTATGCTAGCTCAGTGCTACAGAGAGAACTTTTACCTGCTACTACCACCTCCTCGCTGATTCTCCTCCACGCCAAATCCTTCCTAGTCTGGTTCTGGTTATAAAGGCCGTGTCATACAGCTCCAGGTGGTCACACACAGCTTCTACTCCATGGTTGAATGAGTGAACAGGCTAGTGTTCGTGTTAACGTGACGTCATCGTCAACAAAGACTCTGAATGCGTTCGGCATCAATGTATGATTGTTAGCAGTGTGACTTTGAGGTGCTGTATGTTTGAAAACAGGTTTATGTTTTAAAATCTACAAAGATTTGAACTTTGAGAGTTTAAGCAAGAGAGAAATATTCCTGTCTGAGAAGAGTGTATAAAGTGTGTGGTGAGGGGGTTTACAGCCTTAAAACATGTATAATAATAGTAAAAAATAAAGCTGACTACTTCGCGGATTTCGCCTCTTGCGAGTAATTTTTAGAACGTAACCCCCACGATAAACAAGGAACTACTGTAATTGTATAAGAACAGAAAGATTAAAGACAGTTAAAAATATACAGAAACATTACTTAAAAAGGTAAAACAAGACAATTTCATTACATCAACAAATACATGATATATACATTAAGATTGGTAAAAATATGATTTTAAAGATTTTTTTAATAGGCGTAAAGTTGAAGTGTCTTTCAGGTCCATAGGCAAGGTAAGTAGATGGTATTAGGATGATTAGTGACTACGTTGAAATAATCTCAGTTGGCCAGTTAAAATAATCCTCTTTATAAATATTAGTAAATTATAATGCATTTTAGTTTCAATGAGGGTCCATGATAAGGTGCAGTGCATGTCAGTGATACTGGTAATGTAGGGACACCTTAAAACATGGTGAGCAGCCTTGTTCTGGGCAACTTGAAGCCTACTTAAATCAGATTTAGTGATTCTAATCACAATTATTTATCATAATAGGGAAAAATCTGCATTTCTTTTACACTACTTAACTACATTATTACAGAGTGCTTTCATATAATGCAACTCAAAGGAAACAATTACAGCTCACAGCTCTCATTAATCCAGCAAATGATTCAAAGCTGACGCTGACTAATGGTTGAGAAAGTGTCGGACTTGAAATGCAGCACAGCTAAATGTAAATACTGCCGACAATCAGGTTAATTTAATCGTGGCCACAATTAGAATTTGATTAATTGTGCAGCCCTATGACAAAGACACGACTATTGTCAGTCAATGCAGCATCAGTGAAAGTACGTTGGAAGCATTGGAGCTCATGACACAGATGAGTTTTACTTCTGTGAAAGTGGGAGTGGAAATCACCGTCTCAAACTGATGTTTAGGTGACATCACGTCATTGGTTTCTGACACAATAATCTACAGACGATCCAATAAACGTCATTGTTAATGTGTCTGTAGACGTGGACTGAAGTTTCTTTGCACTTGTTTTCAATTCACCTTAAACTTTGGACGCCAACTTTTATTGTAGCAGGAGCCACGAAAATGTCACATGACCGACATTCATGTCATGCATTTAGAATTTTGACTAATCTAAACATGAATACAAGAAAAAACAAAAGCTTTGTGTCTTTTTCTCCCATTTTGTGTGTTTGTTTATTTTTTTGAGGGGGGAGTCAGTAATTTTGTTTTCCTTGTCGAATTGTGTGTTTTTGTTTTTGTGGTCATCTTTAATGTTTTCCGAGTAATTCTGTGCATTTTTGTTCTCACATTGTGTTTTTGGAAACATTGCATTTATTGTGTTTCTCTGATTTTTGTACAATGTTGCAATTAGGATAAAACTAGAAACATGTTATTATTAATAAACAATGTATCAAATAATGTTAGACGTTTAAAGGATGAGATGAGCTTGAACTAGACATTACAGAGCTTGTGAGAGCAGGTTAATCTGTGCTACTCATTTTAGACTGCAACAAACCCAAAGATCATTGGTAAAGTGATGTAGCAGTTAGTAAGTTAGCTATTTATTAACTTTACTGTTAAATTATTAATAACATATTCACTATTAAGGGTGTGACGGTGATACTCATGGTTGATTTTCCAGAAAATAATGTAAATAGGGTGTGAATGAAGACAGTGGAAAGAACATATCAATTTATTTGCCAAACATTATGCTTGAAAAACAGGCTGTGTGTGTGTGTGTGCGTGTGTACATACATGAATATATGTAACTATGGTGATGTGTTCAGTAAACTAAGCAGTCAGTATTAGTTTGGTGGGGCAGAGGGTGGTGATGTGAGGCTTACAGAAGCTTGTTTAGAGAAAAGACTGGTCTGTGGTCAAATCCCAGTAAGCTGCAGCTTAAACTGCTGAAGAAGTTGATGCTGTTTGTGATGCAAACATGTCACAACAACAACACAATAACTTTTTAACATTAGAGCATACATCCACAACATGTCAGTTCTAACGCTGACCTCAGTCTACCACCCATTACAGAATGGTTTTTTTCTTATCTTTAAATGTGAATGACCCAGTGGTGCAGATCACACATGATAATCAATGCCTGATTAGATAGAAGTTAACCAGTGAAGGCATTGTGATGGTTTAGGACAGCGATGGGAACATTTCATTTGTATTTTTTGTTGTTGTCATTTTGTGTAGTTAAGTTGTCCTATTGTAGGTGTTACACTCATTTTGTAAAATTTTCTCTCATTTTGTAAGTTTTTGTTGTCATTTTGTAAATGTCATCATTTTGTGTATTTTGTCATTTTGAAAATATTTGCTGCCATTTTGTGTTAGTATTTTTCAGTTTTCTTTGTTTTGGGTGTTGATTTGTGCATTTTAGTTCTTTTGTGCTTTTGGAGTCATTCTATGTATTTTTCTGTCAATTTGTGTATCGTGCACTGGACGCCCGGGGGTTTCCAATGTCTGGTTTATGTTCCGTAGTGTTGGACAGCACACTAACCCCACTGGGTCCTGACATTGTTCATGAAGTCCCTTTTTAATTCATGAAATGAGTGAAGACATTAACACGTTTTGAGGCGTTGTTGCTCGTCCAAATCAAGTATCTGTGGGAAAAACAAGTTTCATGCTTAGAGGCTCCACCTCAGAGCGTTACAGGATTTACTTGGTCTGCTTCCACCGACATGGTTTCAGATTCAACAACACACTTTCAGGTGTTTACTTAAGCCTCCACTGGTCAGAGCTGTTTTTCTCATCCAGTGACATGTGACTGGCACAGTGTTTGACATGTGCTCATTGTATTAAAAGTGTTTTATTTTAAAGTTGGATTGCAGTAGAAAACACTCCATGGTAAAGAAACAGCACTTAAACATTAAAGTGACACAAAGAGTGTAAATTAGTCTATGCATGAAAAAAATGAATAAATGAATAAATAAAAAAATTAAATTCACACTTCGAGGTGAGTGAAACCAATATTTTTTTAATCTTTTTTGTTGTAGTTTTGTGTGTATTTGTTGTAGTATTGTGTGCTTTTGCAGTCATTTTGTGTACTCTTTTGTTGTTTTGTGTGTTTTTAGTCATTTTGTATTTTTGGTGTTATTTTGTGAGTTTTTGGAGTTATTTTCTTTGTAATTCTATCATTTTGTGTGTTTTTGGAGTCATCTTGTGCAATTGCTTTAGTGCCTATAAAATGAGACCAAGTACCGCATGTGGCCCCCAGGCTCCCAGTTGTCCATGCCTGACATGTAATAAGGTCTTGAATCCTATTTTGCGTCTAGCCATTCATGTTTATAGCAAATACGCTAAGTGATTTATACATTTATCTCAAATACATATACAAAAACAGTCTCTCACAGTTTTCAGATCTGTTATTCCAAATCTGGAATAATGGAATTAATCAGTTGGTCTCTCAATGCAATCGACCAAATTTTTTCAATAAAAAAAACGGCCAGTAGTGAGCCCGCCTGTCTGAGCGGTAATTTTGCAGCTGGATATGCGCTCGACCCTTGGAACAAGTGGTGAGTTGTGTGTCTGTCGATTATTTCTGTGGAAGACATCTACATGACTGGAATTATGGTAGCAGGCATGCTGCTGATTGGAGCTGGCAGCTTTCTGCCCTATCACAAAGTCTGTATTATGTCTGCTGCTGTTTTGGGAAGGCTGCCAGTCATTTCTGAAGGATGGAGCAGGGCTCTCAAGACTCAGACTCATGTGATGAATGATCTCAAAAGCAAGCAGGAGGCTGCTTTAGAACGTTTACACAGAATCGAATCGATCTTGGAGAAGTTGAATGCTCTATTTGCTAGTTAAAAGGCCACCACATTGGATCACTGCTGGGAGACCAGGACTTGAATTGAAAACAAATCGCTTATCTTTGGCTCCCAAAGCCAGCTGTCAAGGTTGTCTCATCTACCACCAGGATGTTGTGCAGAAAGACGCTCAATAATACTTTTTTAATCACATCATTCAATTAAGTGTCTGTATGCAAACTAATGTAGTTCTTCTTACAATCTACTTGAACATTTTGGACACATGTTTTCTGGTCCAATAAATCCTCTTTAAGCTCTCAGTCAGAACAAAGTTAAATAACTGTATTGATTAGCCATCACTAGCTGCTATTATAAAGTTTATGTAAATGTAAATGGACTTGATTTATATAGCGCTTTATCACCACACTGAAGCAGTCTCAAAGCACTTTACACATCAGCTCATTCACCCAATCACTCTCACATTCACACACCAGTGGGACAGGACTGCCATGCAAGGCGCTAGTCGACCACTGGGAGCAACTTAGGGTTCAGTGTCTTGCCCAAGGACACTTCGACACATAGTCAGGTACTGGGATCGAACCCCCAACCTCTCGATCAGAAGACGACCCACTACCACCTGAGCCACAGTCGCCCAAAGTTAGCTGGATTGCTCTGAGAGTGGCACATAGAGGCAATAGATTACATTTATAAACTTGTGTTGGATGCAGGGTTGAGGTCACTTACATTTTTCAAATACAATTATGTTTTCAATTATCGATGTTTAATTACAATTCAATCATGATTATGGTGACCAACATTTTTTTTTTTTTTCGAATTACAAATAAATTACAATTATTCTCCCTTAAAAGTCAATTACAATCATGTTATCGATTACTAAAGTTTAAGTACAATTTTACTAACTTTTATTCATATAGCGTTGTGATGATTGTATGCACTTTTATGTGTGTACAATGCCATTTTAGCATCTTTACATTTACATTTTAGTGCATTTATTATAATATCTTATGTAAAAGCCCAAGGGGCAAGAGTTGGAATTTAGCAACAGCTATAAATTCTACAAAACATTAGTTACATTCACAGTTTTGTTACTCTGTAAAATTGTATCGTCCCTATTAAAAGAAACTTCTATTTATTATACATAACTCTTCTAACTCTGACCACCTGTATGAGTGTAAACATTTACTGATAGGTAGTGGGAAAAACTTAATATGAAACATATCTTTTTATTTCTTAACCACTTATGTAAAAACCATAGACCTGTTTTGCATTTAATGAAATTGTAATTTAGTGTTTTTATTGAATTTTCATAGTAATTACAATTACAAAGTCAATTATCTGAACTCAATTTCAACGGTGACAGATTCAAAAAATTTAAAATAAGATTATAATTATGACATAATTGTAATTAATTATCAATTACGCAATTACAATCATAATTTACCCCAACCCTGGTTGGATGCACTGTTTTTGTTGTTGTTTTTTTTTAATAACTGTATGTATATAAGTAACTGTATGTGCTATTGGAAAAAAAAGACAATTTTCTGAGCTATTCATCAATCTACAAAACTGAAGAATCTTAATGTCAGCCATAGTGGAGAATATAAAGCTATATATGGAAATAGATCCCTACAATAATTTGTAAAATGTACAGAACTTTTAAAACGTGTTCAGTCACGGCAACTATTAAATATAACTGTAAGTTAGAAATAGTTGAGAGATACTTTAGGTGAAAAATCAAGGTAAAAATACAAGAAAACAATGATAGATTTTGTTTCTTGTACGTAGAGAATTCTTTGCAATGAATGTCACTGGGCCAGTTAGACACTTAAATTCACCCGTTTGAAACATTAGGAAAAAGGAAAATGCTGGTGGTTTGTTCACTGTGAAAGCAGAACAATGTCAGATCACACTTTGTTTTTGCACTGCAGTCAACTATTGATTCTGGATGAAGCTCAACATTATCCAACTCCTCCAAGACAAAGTTTGTTGGCGCTGTGCAAACACACCTGACATTAGCCAATAATCACTAAGATGCTTATCTTCTCACCTGTGTAGTTCAATGTTCACACACAACTTCCTTCAACTGTACACAATCATGACAAACATGCAATGATTGTACAAAGTTTTAGAACGTAACTGACACTATTGACCAAATCTGACTCTGACACGTTTCTCTAAACATTGCAATGTGTTCACAGGAAGTACCTTTGAGCTGCTGGGTGAATCCAGCGTGGGGCTCTCCGGGTGCTCCAGGGCCACTTCCTCCATGTCTGCTGTAGGTCTGTAGTCTGTGAGTGGGGAGCCCTTCTGCTCTACTGAGGCGCTACTGAAGGAGTCCTTTGAAGGATCCCAGTCGGTGAAGTCTGCAGGGCTGCTCAGCCTGTGTTCACTCCTCCCAGCAGCAGCCCTGCTCTGTAAACCACTCCCAGCTCCTGGAGGGAATCCTCCAGCTTTGTTGAGTGGCATGTTGGAGATGCCGTTGTGGTGCCCTAGATGTGTGCTAGAGGAGAAACGAGAGTAGTCCTGCCTCATGTGCCTCATGTCAGGGACAGAAGAACTCATGCGGCTGTCGATGGTGTGCTCCACCTGGAGTGGGAGCTTGCTTGGATCAATCTTTCCACGCCGAAGGTGTGGCAGCATCTTCATGCGGAGATTCCGCAGCATGCTGGGCTTCTTGGTCTCCATGGTTCAAAAAGATGTCTGTCTCTGTCTAGTATGTAAACATCACTGACAGCTGAGGGAGAGAATGAAGAATTGCAAACAATCAAAATAAAAAATGGTAAAATCCCTCACAGCATTCAATACCATCAGTTCCAGAATAACAGCAGGAAATAGCGACACTAGGGCAGTCTCCCGACAAATGTTTCCTTTAAATGCCACGTTTAAATGAGAGCTTTAATTCCTCTTTAATTTAGAATAAAAGTTAAATCCTCTTTAAACTCCCCTTGTAAACACTTAATTCCTAATGCAAATGTAATTCGGAATTAAAACTTAAATCCGAATTAGATGGCTGGTTTATTCTGATTTTAATTGTAAACACTTATTTCCGCTTTAAGTTAATTCCGGTCATTCTGCGCATGACGCATTGGTGACAACATAATACAAGATGGCCACCCGGACTCCAGCCAAAACGATTTATTTAATAAGAGCCTTAAAAGACGTGGATATAATGAAAAGAGTGGCTAGATGGGGGCATAAAAATGCCGACAGTCACACTGACTTCTTACAGACATCAGCAAACGGAACAAGCTTCGAGGCATGAAGCACCAGAGCTTCACCAGTGATGCACGGATCATTATAAAGTTAATTTTTCACTCATCGTCCTGTATAGTGGAGGTAGAACAGCTGTTACACTAACTGCTGGTTTTGATTGGCCAAAGTACGTCTCCTTCCTCTCTTCCCCTGCTCCGTGGACCAAAGTGAAACCATGTGTTATTGTCAAGTTCTGGTTTTACAACTACAATGAAAATAAAAGTGAAAACAGTTCTTATTATGTGGTCTTCTGTTGGAACTGAAAAGAAAAGGTGAATTAACCTGTTTTCCATGTAAACCTCAATTCGTAATTACTATTTCCATGTAAACACAAAGTAGAACACTTTAATTCGGAATAATTTAATTTGGAATAACTAATTCCAAACTAAAAAACTAAAAAAGGATTAAAAAAAAGACAAAAAATGTAGTTAAAACTATTCAAAAAACTAACTTTGAAATGAATTTAGTTTGCTATAAAATAGTTGTTTTCATTGTTTGAAAATACAAACCCTTACGTGAGCAAACATTATCGTTTAACACATGAGATGAGATAGATGAACACTCAATGATAGTAGATCCCACACATTACAATGATTTCAAATCGTTTTACTGTAGATTCAAATCTTTTAAAAAATGCTGTTGAACAGAAGCTTATAATAGTATATAGATGATATTAATGTGTGTATATGTTGAAGGAAAAATATTACAAATTACATGCCACTGGTTTATGAGTCACTAACAGCCAGCTAACCAAATCATAAAGATTGTTTTATTGATATGTCAGTACACACATTAAATATCCCTCTGTTTTAACAAAGCCTGGGAAGTATATTGAAATTCAACATATATTGAGTTTTCTATTTTGGAGATATAAAAATATTACAATATCACCTATGGAATATTATAACAACCAAAAGTCATTTTTATTTATACTAAAAGCTCTCTTTCAGTACAGAAACCCATCATTATGCAACTCGGCATGCAGTTGGTGGTTGTTTTATTTGACCTAAAGTAAGAACTTCATTAGTACAGCACTCAGTAACATACAGAGCTATATGCATGAATGGAATTCAATACTATTTATAATAAATTGTTGAAATGTCTGTTTTGTTGGGGTAATATTAATTAATAATAATTAACAATACTAATATTGTCATTGGATTCATTGTATTGTCATTGTGTAATTTGTGGACCCCAGGAAGAACAGTTGATAGCTTATGCTAAAGCTAATGGAGATGCTAATAAACAAAACAAATATCACTATATTTTTATTTTATAGCCTATTTTGTATTAAAATTCTTATTTTATAAGTCGTTGCTTACACAACTTCTCAGAAAAGCATGAAAAGCTGTTAGATGGATTTCTGAGTGTTCTAACCCAGACCTTCCCCTAAACAAGCCACACTACAGAACTCACTCACACATGCTGTCCCTTATAGGAGAAAAAGACAAAAGTGGCACATATTGTGCAGCTGTTTGTTAATGTGTAGCATTTTGCTACAGCAAATTTAACCCATAATTGTCTTTCTGGTAAGAATTTATTGAGATTCATATGGTACATTGCCATTTTGCAAAAGAATAGAGGTATGAATTTTCGTCCATAATTTCCAGCCCGAGCTTCATCACTTTGAGGCGTTGCAGTGCATGAAGTGCCCTGGGAGCAGGGGTGACAATTAACAAAGTACAAATACTTCATTACTGTACTTAAGCTGTTTTTTCGGGGTATGTGTACTTTACTTCAGTATTTTTTTGGAGGGGACTTTTTACTGTTGCTCCCTACTTTTTTAAACAAAGATCAGTACTTTCTACTCTTTACATTTTAAAAATTAGCTCGTTACTTTCACAACCTTCGAAGATGATGTCATGACATAAAAAGACGCAAACCAACAATCGTGAAGCTGGAGAAAAATCTAGTGCTAGTCAACGTGCTAACGTGGTGGAGAAGCTAGTGCTAGTCAATGTGCTAACATGGTGGAGAAGCGAGTGCTAGACAATGTGCTAACATGGAGGAGAAGCTAGTGCTAGACAATGTGCTAACATGAAGGAGAAGCTAGTGCTAGTCAATGTGCTAACATGGTGGAGAAGCTAGTGCTAGTCAACGTGCTAACATGGTGGAGAAGCTAGTGCTAATCAACATGCTAACATGGAGGAGAAGCTAGTGCTAGTCAATTTGCTAACATGGTGGAGAAGCTCATGCTAGACAACGTGCTAACATGGAGGAGAAGCTAGTGCTAATCAACGTGCTAACATGGAGGAGAAGCTAGTGCTAGTCAATGTGCTAACATGGAGGAGAAGCTAGTGCTAGTCAATGTGCTAACATGGTGGAGAAGCTAGTGCTAGCCAACGTGCCAACATGGAAGAGAAGCTAGTGCTAATCAACGTGCTAACATGGAGGAGAAGCTAGTGCTAGTCAACATGCTAACATGGATGAAAAGCTAGTGCTAGTCAACATGCTAACATGGAGGAGAAGCTAGTGCTAGTCAACATGCTAACATTGAGGAGAAGCTAGTGCTAGTCAATGTGCTAACATGGAGGAGAAGCTAGTGCTAGTCAACATGCTAACATGGATGAAAAGCTAGTGCTAATCAACGTGCTATCATGGAGGAGAAGCTAGTGCTAGTCAACATGCTAACATGGATGAGAAGCTAGTGCTAATAAACATGTTAACATGGAGGAGAAGCTAGATTTACAATTACAAAAAAAATATTAAAGCTGTTAACCATCCATTCATATTGTTCGTTATAATATTGTAATCAGTAAAGTATTGAGGGTAGCTTTGTTGTTTAGCGCCATTTTAAATACTATTTAATATGTCCCATATTCCTTTAATATTATTATATAATTTTTACTATAGTATTCCTTCCTACTAACCCTTATATTGGTTAACTTATTTTTGTATTTTTTTTGCCTCTTTAGTCCTTTGTTTTATAAATGATCTATATAGTGTATTTTTCTTTTTACAGGCACTTTGTAATCCCTTCGTGAACCATGGTCGATCTTTGTATTTTTGTTTTCTGTAGTATCGTTTTATAGGAGAATTTTTATCATATATTGTTGTGAATATTCTTAAAAAGTTTCATATGCACTATCAACGTTACTTTATTTACATACCTTTTCCCAATTTTGTGCCAGTAAATCATTGTTTAGTGTATTCAGAGATTCCTGTTTTTCTGCTGGCTGATTGATCTGGTGATTGCCATTAAAAACTGTAAAAACAGGTAGGTGGTCACTGATGTTGTTGACTAATAGTCCGCTCACTGTATTATTATCGATATCATTGGTGAATATGTTATCAATTAAAGTAGCACAATGGGATGTGATTCTACTAGGTCTACTATTTTTGGATATAAACTCATGCTGTACATTGTATTGATAAATTTGTCACATTTTGTGCTTATCTAGATGTAGTGGATCAATATTTAAGTTATCACAGATGAAAACAACTTTTTGATTAGTTTTTTTAAAACATTTCCTCTATCCAGTTCTTGAATGCATCAATACTAGAGCCTGGTCCTCTGTATATATAGCTGATTATTACTGTTTTTTTCTTCACATATTTTAATTGTTATACATTATAATAAGTCACAGTTGTCATATTTTCTACTACTTTATAATTCAAGTTTTATCCACATACACAGCCACCCTTCTTTCACTCTTTTTTTTTTTTTTTTTTTTTTCTTTTTTTAAAGGATTATATGACAGTTGCTTGACAGGAAAGGGGGTCAGAGAGAGCAGGGAATGACACGCAGGAAAGGGTCCCAGGCCGGGAATCGAACCTGGACCCGCTGCAGGTGAGGAACTATAGCCTCTGTACATGGGGCGGGCGCTCTACCCACTGAGCTAAACACCGCCCCCCTTCTTTCACTCTTGTTCTGTTTACACAGTTCAAGTCGTATCCATCCAGTACAAAATCAATTCCTTTGTCAGCATTGATCCATGTTTCTGATATAGCAACTATTTTGAATGTATTTTTATTTTTTTTAATTGATTTAAATATTCCTTAATGTTATTGAAGTTAGCATAAAGACTTCTGTTATTAAAATTGATTATCAATAACTTGTTGTTTATTTAAATGGTCTGGTTGTACTGTTCATCTGTGTAATTGCAGCAGTTGTCATTAATGTTGGAGAAGAAATGATTGTCCGGGTCTATATCATGCTCCAATTCCGGTTGATTATGGTCAGTGCAGTGAAATGTTCTCAGTTCCAGTTTTCCATGATCAGCAATCCTTTGAGTTATATCCTTATTGTCTCCAGATGTAGATGGAAAGGTTCTTTCAGCCTGTGTCATGGTGGTGTGTTGTGTATCACTCATCACACCTTACTCTCCGGTTTGTAATGATGATCATTCGTGTTTGTCCAGTTCCTCGATGTTCCTGTGGACCAGAATTTTGGCTTGCTCTGGTGTCGCGAGGCGTGCTCTTCTGGCAATGTCAGCATTTTGTTTAGTCAGATGCTGATTGATGAATACGTTTGATCCTTCCAGTTTACTTCCTTGTTATAACAGTGCAGTCATCATGAGATTTGTCAACAGAAAACACAAAACCGATCGTTTGTCGCTGTAATCTCTCCGTGGCAGGGGATGGCATGCCTCAATGCAGTTGGCATGCAGTCCAGTTCAATCCCTTTAGAATGTAGGACGGCAGCCACCTGTTACTCTACGGAGGTGACATCCTGCTCACCGAGCTCCCCCCCGTAGTCATCGGTCACCGCCCGCCCCAGACGTATGACTAGGGTTTGATATGGAACCCAACAGAGGTGGGACCAAGTCCTTGTTTTGCAAGTCAAAGTCAAGTCACAAGTCTTTGTGCTCGAGTCCCAAGTCTAGACAGTCGAGTCTCGAGTCAAGTCCCAAGTCTATACAGTCAAGTCCCAAGTCGAGTCCAAGTCCTAAACTTTTTTCCTCAAGTCCTAAACAAGTCTTTAAAAAAATTAACTGCCCAGGCACCAGTAAGGACATTTTTGGCTGAGATATCCATACGCTTGTGAGGTGTAAGCTTGTAGATATTTTTACAATATTTGTCTGTGAAACACAACCAAATGTAACAAATGTAATGCCCCACTCCTATAATCCCAGACATTTGAAGCCACTTTCACACCTTGAATTGAATAAAATAAATAAAATTAAGAAGTTATACATTAAGAATCAAGAAACCCTGTGGCAGACTGGTAATCTATCCAGGGTGTATCCTGCCCTCACCCATAGTGCGCTAGGATTGGCTCCAGGACCCCACGAACATTTACATAAATTCTGGATTTCCTGAATCACTTTCAAGGAATGTGACAAAAACATAAATTATCCTTGTAGTCAATTCATTGTGGAGAGTGTCACTGATTGAACAAGTCATCTTAAAGGTGAAGTGGTCCTTAAAAGTTGAAGTTATACATTTAACAACAAAACATTACATTTTAGTTATTTTCAGATAATCCTGTATCAATGTGCCCAAAGACTGTTAAGACAGCTCGCTTGCTAATAAAATGCTAAACAACAGGTAGCGTAGCATGTACCATTACAGCTGTAATGAAGTGAGTTAATCAACTCTGTGTATGTAAACCTTGGGTTACTTAAGTGCACGGGCGAGATAAAATGCCATCATCAAATGAGCAATGATCACATCTCATTTATATTTCTGTAATGTAGTCGCCAGTCCAAAAGACATCATAAAAAATATGACTGAGCTTGGGATCCGAGTCTTTTTTTGATTTCATCAAGTCGAGTCAAAAAGTCATAAAATCGGGACTCGAGTCCGAGTCTGGAGTCCAAGTTTCCCATCTCTGGAACCCGGTCATACAGTAATCCCATTGTTTATCCTGGTGTACTGCTCCAGCTCAGCCAGTCCGCTCTAAAGGTGCACCAGACGCCAGTCCTTCTCAGTGTTCTGGATCGGGAGAGCCTTCAGCTTCTCCACCAGGTCCAGGATAGATGAACAAAAACCTCCTCGGACAAGAAGTCCAGAGACTTCTTAATGTCGTTGCCCTCCTCGGCTGTCAATGCCTTCTTCAGACCCAAGTTGCATTTTATTTACAAATTCGTATTTATTATGAGTGCTAAATTCTCCAGGTGTGCAAAGGTAACAGATTTACCTTGTTTCCATATACCAGGATTCTACAATAAAATATTGTCTTATTATTGAAGGGACATTTGTTTTACTTAAATTACTTAAGTACATTTATTAGCATGTCGTTTTTTACTTTTACTCAAGTAAGGGAGCAACTTCAATACTTTTTTGTTAAAGTATTATTTATTATTTTTTATTCAAGTATCTATACTTTCACTGGAGTACTGAAGACTAGTACTTTTGACGGTAATAAGGATGAGGCAGAGCATGTGTTCCACCTCCTGTCATCGAGCTCTCTTGCATGCCACTGGATTTGAATAAACAACCTTTAATTCTGAAATGCATTTCTCTAACCTTTAGGCCACCGCCCAGCAGCCTTGTATTTCTCTATTTGCGTTACGTAAAGTTATTTTGAATCATCTGTCATCATCAAATATAGGGAAATGTCAGCTGACAGCTTCTATCAGGTTCTATCATTGTTTACCAGGTCTGTTGACTTTCTTTGTTCGCAGTTTTAGAAACACCTTACTTAAAGATCCAATGAGATGCCGCTTTCCAGCATTAATGTTGTTCAGCTTTTTTTTAAACAGGCAATAGAGAGGTGTTTGTTTTTTCTAACACAGCCAAACCTGTGAACACATTGTTAGTCTCCAGTAAATCATGAAACAATGAAATGTCCTGAACTAAAGTCTTCATTTTAAGAAGAAGGAATAAAAAGCAAGAACACTTCCTCTTTGTTATGAAGCTCAGGCAAGACTCTCACACACTCACACTCTCACATACTCACACATTGTGGCTTAACGGTGAAGTCCTTTATGAGTGCAGACAAGGTCAAACAAAGTTCCATACAGACACACTAATAAGCCAATTCATATTGAACTACAATATTTGCATTTCCTGAAAAAAACGCAAGTGAGGATACGGGTACTGGCCCGCATCGCATCGCACAGCATTAGCATTATTTAGCATTAGCTTGCATTAACAAATATTTGTATTAGAATTAGTATTAACATTAGCCATAACATAGCAATGGCATTAACCTAACATTACCATTAACCTAGCATTACCATTAACCGAGCATTAACACTAACCTAACATTAGCATCAACCTAACTTTAACATTAGCCTAGCAATAGCATTAACACGAACCTAACTTTAACATTAGCCTAGCAATAGCATTAACACGAACCTAGCATTAACATCAACGCTAATCAAGCATTAACATTAACCTAATATTAACACAAACTTAACATTAGCACACTTACCCAACATTAGCATTAGGCTTGGGCGGTATCCAAATTTTGATACCATTATACCGCCTCCCTATTTTACCGCGGTATATATGATATTATCGTGACTAATTAAAAAAATATGACGTAAGGCTCAGGGTGCGTTCGCACTGAACACGAGTGTGTGTGTGTGTGTCTGTGGAGCTGAGTTGTCAACTTAAGGAGTTACTAAAGGATGAATTCACTCATTGAAGAGTTAAAGCTGCAATAATAATCCTCTCTCTGCTCTGTTTTTAAACCAAAACTGAACCT
Source organism: Gouania willdenowi (assembly GCF_900634775.1). Lineage (NCBI taxonomy): Eukaryota > Metazoa > Chordata > Actinopteri > Blenniiformes > Gobiesocidae > Gouania > Gouania willdenowi. The sequence goes on along the minus strand of NC_041046.1, from coordinate 7,628,455 downwards.
CCCTTACCAGTATATACAGTATTTCTTAACACTCTTAGTGACTTTTTTGACAAATGTATGGACTTTATCTTGTGTTATTGGATATTTTTCTGCTGTTTGAGAGACTCTGACATGAATGTACGTATCACTGTAATTACTGGGGCAGTAGTCAACCAAGGAAATGGTTGGTCCAACAAGACTATGGCACAAGTAGCGATTAGTCGACCAAAAACAAAAAAAAACAGAGAATGAATGAGCAGGTGCAGAGGAGGACGAGGAGAAAGAAAAAGAGACATAAATATTTGATCTTGGCATTTGTGGTACAGACCATTTATGATATGAACCTTATTCAAGCTTTGACCAGAACCCGACAAAGCAAAAGTGAAACCTACAGGTCCATATTTATGTTTTTTTTAGTGGTAAGCCTGCTTTTATTAATAAACTGTTAATGTCAACATCAGATCAGCGCACGGGAAACAACTATTTACATAATCCACGTTTCAAATATAAGGATAATCCATGTTCTTGTGCAGAAAAAGGATTGATTTATTGGTGGGTGCTTGTTTCAAGCCTGTCTTCATTTGTTCCCTCTCTGATCTGCTCTGAGGACAGTGCACTGCACAGTGACAGCTGAAGCACAACACTTTTTGTGTGTGTGTGTGTGTGTGTGTGTGTGTGTGTGTGTGTGTGTGTGGGTGTGGGTGTGTGTGTGTGTGAGGCAGACCCTGCGCAGTCACAGTTAAGTGCATTTTTTTTATGACTGTATTGAAACTGATACTATTGCTATTGACAATAATGCTTCTTCTCCAACATAATAAACCATAGAGGATAAAATACAATAAACAGGAACTGATTCCCTGAGGAAATTATATTTGTATGCATTTTGTAAATATTGTTTGTACATTGTAAATTTAAAAAATAAATAAAAAAAGATTGCTCTGAAAAAAAAAAAAAGTGTTCCCTTCTTTGGCTCCTATAGCTGGTGACAGCGCCTGCACAGTAGATCTCCTATTGCTTTACCGTCTCAGCCTCGTTTAAAGCCAAAATAGTTCCAAATGGGATTTTTGGAGTTTGGTTTTTTGAGCAAAATTAGTGATGCCACTGACAACGACGCCACCGCGGCAGACTCGCCGCTCTGGCCCGGTGCTTCTGCCATGTGTTGTCTCGTGTTAGTGACTATAAGCCGTGCACGCGTCCAGGCGAGACTAAACTTTAGCTTGTTGTTTGTTTTGAAGCTAGTTTCTGTCGAAGCAGAGCTGTCTTCAGTTCCTTCATGCCAGCAAACACACACGAACACCCAATCAGCTAACAGACGGGCGGTGGTTGCCATGTTGGTACGTTTTCAAGTGAATAGCACTTGTGGGTATCGTGCAACTATACGAATAAGTGCGTCCTGCACCCTCACTAATTAATAAATACACCAATAATCTTTGCTTTATGTCATATCAACATTGACCTATCTCAACCTTCACTCTTCACTGAGCAATACAGAGAAATTGTACCATAAACTACTTGATCATTCATTTTAGGTGTGATTGACATTAATCTCTTGCTTATATATCCACGCGTCGTTTTATAGTTCCAGAAGCTGCTGTGAGAGTGCGTTTGGCTGAGTCATCCATCATTCATTCAAAGGTTAAACAATGCTAAGTGTAAAGGGAATTAAATAAAGGAGCCAGAACCATGAACCTCTAGTGCTCAGGGCTTCTGACCAAACCTGATTGAGCAATGTCGAGCCAAGATAAGAATACCAACTGCACTTTGAATTGTCAACAGATGAAGCCAATGACATGCTGTATAAGCATGTAGCAGGAAGTTCAGCAAAGGGGAAAGACAGGACAGAATCAAGAACAAGTCAACTACAGTCAACATTGACAAAGAGAAGTATAAGTGGTGAATAGGAATGTAACGATTCACTCAACTCCCGATACGATTCGATTCACGATACTGGGTTCACGATACGATTCTCTCACGATTTATTTTACAAAATGGAATTGTAGACAAATGATGACTGAAAAACATTCCTTTATTTTTTGGGGAAAAAAACTATAAAAACAATACTGTTTTCCTTTTATTTTTCATTGTCAAAAGAATCCCTTGATAAACTATTCAAAACCATGCAATTTAACTAAAAATAAATCTTGAATGAAATAAATAAAGGAATAATACATATGAAGAAGAAGCCTATTAATTTAAATTCTGGTTCTATAGTAAACAATGCAAAACTGCATAATAGTTATTTTTAAAAGTGCAACTGAAAATGTATTTTGTGCCTTAACAATTGGACTTAAAAAAAAAGTAATTTCACTAGATATTTGTTTGGACCAGCAGAGGGCGCTGATAACCCAGTGGTCAGTTGGCATGCAGATATCTTGCAGTGAAGAAGCGATGCTATGCTAGCAGACAGCTAATAGAAAAACGTGACTTTTACAGATATTCACATAATATTACAGATATTTTTTGGTGTTAAAGCGGTAAGGAGTCATTTGTGAACATGTTTAAAACTAGAAGTCAGCCAGAAAGAAAGTATTAGCAGATTCCGGCCGTCGCCAACACTTCTGGATAGCGGTTAAAAAAAATAACTGCGATTCAATTTTCACAGTATCGATGTGAATCGTGATACCTATGAATCGATTTTTAACTGCCTTACGATTAATCGTTACATCCCTACTTGTAAATAATTGTAATATAATAATGAAACCTGTTTATAGGTAAAGTGCTCTCTGTGCCCACTTTTTATCGTGTAACAGATTGTAGTATTGTCAACTGCACCAATGCCAGTAAAGCAGAGATTTTTGGTATTAAAATGTATGAATAATTCAAGGATTAAGATAAAAATACATTGCAAACTGATGTATTGATGTAATTTTCCGGAAAATAAGATTCCCCAAACAAGGCCAATCAGTTATGGACTCATTTTGGGCCGCGTTTACAGTTTGTTGTGAAGATGAATGACAGTGAGTTGACTGTCATTGCCATCATTTGAAATAGATGGATTAAAAGTAAATTCACCACATTGGATACTTCTTGTTCCACCTATAGCTGTTATAATGAGGATATTTGCATTTCCTGAAGAAAATGCAAGTGACGATGCAGGTGGTGGCCTGCGTCGCAGTGCATTAGCCTAGCATTAACATTAGCCAAACATTAGAAATATCCTAGAAATAGCATTAACAATAAACTAGCAATAGCATTAGCCTATGATTACCACTTTTCTAGCATTAGCATTAACACTAACTTAGCATTAACAATAACCTAGCAATGTTTTTAGCCTAGTATTAGCACTAACCTAGCATTGGCATTAGCATTAACCTAGCAGTAATTGAATATTAGCAATAAGGTTGAAAAAGCTTGAAATGGGTTGAAATGAGATTGTATGCTGAAATGATTTCCTTAAAATGTAAAAGTGTGGGGGGGGGATAAAGACTCTCAGTGGTTAAAGGTTTCCTCATCGTACACATTTGCAACACTTGTCACATCCTGTTGTGTCAGGTCAACCGATTTTAGTTTTCAGATTTTTCCTAGTACGCATCAGTAACACTAAAGCAGACAAATACAATCTCTTCTTTCAAACTGCATCAAGATGAACATAGGAGCATTTTAACGTCCTCAAATGTTGTATTTATCATAGCAAACTTGGTATAAACAAAACTGGCCTCTCACTCAGGTGTAACGCTGCACTTTTTACATTTTTTTCCTCTCTGGCTTACTGTTAGGACACGTTTATACTGCAGGTCTTAATGCTCAGTTTGGATATTTTTGGAAAAATGTGTTTTTTTTTGTGTGCTTGTTCATATTACATATTAAATGTGTCTTCTATCAGTTTGGAGTATGAACTGAATGTAGGGTTGCACGATTTTGGCCAAAATGATAATCACAGTTATTTTGATCACGATTATTCTTCCTGTTCGGGAAAACATCTGTATTTTTATTTAACTACTTTTTAAACAATGTGTGAACAGTTTAGAGTGCAAAAGAAAAAAATTAGATAAGAATAATGATAAATACCCAAATTTACCAAAGAATGGGTTAACTATATAAATACACTGTTTTCTGGCTTCAGTGTATTTATGAAGCAACGTTAGCTTTAGCCTTCGTGCATTTATCATATTTGAGTTTGTGATGTTTTCAGTAGAGCTGGGTATCGCCAGGTACCTCGCGATACAATACTATCACAATATTTTTGCCCACGATAATGATCACGATTAGAGTTGTGTACCAAAACATGGTACCAATGTGGCATCGGTTCCGATGTAAACGGTAGTAACCAGACCGAATAAGAACAAACATTTTGGTGCCCCACCACCCCCCAGTTGTTGATCGTGACGTCATTGCCTGCTACTCAGCAGATTCAGCACACCCGTTGCATATAACTGATAGCGAGAGGATAAACGTTAGCTTAGAGGTTTACTACAATCTGTTGTGGCTCAGGAGCCACATGTGGCACATGCGGTTTATTTTTTTTTTAAAGTACCAGTTTAAGCACCGTTTAAGCACCGGAACTGTATAAAATTACCGAGCAGGCACCAGTAACGATACCCAAACCTAATCCCGATACAGCAATTCTGCGATAATCGATATACAGTGTTGCAAAAAAACTTCATCCACGATTAAGGCCGGGACAACGCATCTACGTCATTGAGAGAGCGCCGGAGAATAACTAACGCGAGTGGGTCCTCAGAGTTGCACTCGTTCGTCGAAGGTAGCTGTTCCCCGAAACCCTCACCCTTGATCCCGGGTGTGACCGGACGGCAGCGGGTCGACGGGACAAGGAGGAACGCCCGCCGTGACATCAGCATCAGCAGCACACGTGCAACACAATAACTGATGTGAGCCGACGTTTGTAAATGTACATAACACAAGCCTCTTGCTTTGTTAACGTCTCCTATTGTAAATTGTATCAACAAAAAAAAAAAGTAGCACTCATGCCCACACACAATAAACATGCCTGTGGCACACATATAACCTACTCAAAGGGTAAACAAATGTAAACAACTGACTCTCTAGTAAATCATGAAACGTCCTGAACTAAAGTCATTACATCAACACTAAAGTGGTTTATTGAAGCTGAAACTTCCTTTTAAGAAGAAGGAATAAATAGCAAGAGCACTTCCTGTTTGTTATGAAGCTCAGGCAAGGAAAACAATCACACTCTGGTTGTGGTTTAACGGTAAAGTCCTTTATGAGAGCAGATCAAACAAAGTTCCATATAGACACTGAAAAGGCAAAGCATATTGAACTAGAATATTTGCATTTTCTTCAGAAAAACTGAAAGGTGTGTGTTTCCGTGAGTGCGACACACACGGAACATGCGTGTCCGAACCCGGTCCGACCCGTTTGGTTCTGTCGTGCTAGGGTTAGATATGATATCCATCCTGTGAGAAACTCTCAGAGGAAAAACAAGGAGGGATAACAAATCCATGTTTTACTTCCACCTGCTTCATCCCGGCCGACAGCTGAAGCAGAGAGGGGCGGGGCTTATGGTGAACAGAGCAGGCTGACCTCAGAGCATGTCAATATTTTGCTTTTTCTGAATAAAAACGAGAAAATTGCAACGCTGCACTTTCTTCTCTCGACATGACAGAAGCGTTACTGGCTTGTTATTAAGGTAGCTTAATGAAGCCTTAGTCGTGTGTTCACCCCCTGGTGGTTTGCTGACTACTGGGGCAGAGAAAGTGCCTGGTTTGTTATGCAGCAGAGTCACATTTTAAATTGAAAAATTGCAGACGATCAGCTCAATTTAATTGTGAAGGCCAAAATTGTGATCACGATTCAAATTTGATTAATTGTGCAGCCTTAGCAGACAGACGCACAATCTCTCCTTTCAAACTGTGATTTGTATAAAAAATGCATCAAGATGAAGACCGGAGCATTGTAAGTTGCATTCATCAAAGCAAACATGGTTAAAACAAAGCTGGCCTCTTTGTAAATCTGCTCCCTTGATAAACTCTAACTTACTGTTACTATTTCCGTTTGAGTATCATTTTTAAAAACATTCTGTTTTATATTTCATGCCACTCAATCTCATCACACTGACAGCAAAGCACAAAAAAGAACCACTAAGCTTATAAATAATCAGTGTGATGTACACAGCTGCTTTGAGAGCAAACAGGATGGTAAAATAGCAGAGCAAGTGAAAGCTGGGGAGTAAAGCATTGCCTTCAGGCAACAGTGGAGATGAAAACAAAAGCAGAAGTGGTAGGTGTGAATATGGTCTGACCAAGCCCATTTATAAACAAACAGCTGCACAATATGTGCCACTTTTAGCTTTTTCTCGAATAAGGGACAGCACGTGTGAGTGAGTTCTGTATTGTGGCTTTTTGTTTTAGATGAAGGTCTGGGTTAGGACAATAGACTGTAAAAAGAATGGACAGGACAAGCTCCCCGGTGGAGTGAAGCTTTTATTTTTAGAGCACCCCTGCTGACTGACCGCAATATAGGTCATAAACCCCGCCTCCTCAATGGTAACGATGGGATGTGGGTCAAATTGTAAAATACTCGTCATATAATTTTTTTTCCAATAGTTATCACCCTACATTGTGCTAATTTTTTTCTGTGAAGTTTGTTTTAAATAATGTTTTAAAATGGGATTTTACGTCATATGACGATGATTGACAGCCACGGATCTTGCATAGCTCTGTTTGTGAATAGCAGTGACATCGTGAAGGAAAGCTGAGACGCCATTGAACTAGATATTTGAGTTGAAATACTGTATATCGTGGTTTTGTACTAACCTCTATGATCTGAAAAAGCTGTTGGTAGAATTTCCAGCGGGAAAGATACTAATGTTCTTGGCGTAGCTGGGCTGCGTAAGTTACCAGGGCTCCTCCCGCCGAACCCTAATGTGCAGACTCTGGCTCCAAATGACGTCAAATTTGCAAAATGGCAGCGCCCCTAAGCATCGTATTTTGGCTTCAAGAACGTTGAGTGGGAACATCTACAGTGCACGCCCACTGGTTAGGACGCACTCAGCAATCCATTTAACTGCATTTTTCATGCTGTTCTGAGAAGTAGCGAAAGCAGCAACTCCTAAAACGAGTATTTTAATGAATGGATGAACGCCTTTGTCATTGCACATGTTACAGAGCAACGAGATATCATTTTAGATGAGAAATGGGATCACAACACAAGGAAAGGTGAGGGGTAAAAAAAAGGCAGGATTTGTACTGAATTCCCGAGTTGGGAGTAAAGTCAAAAAAGTAGGAAAAAAAACCTCAGTATACATGCACAACTATACATGAGAAATGAATTCAATCACATACTTTTGAAAAAACAGCAGGACTTGTGTAACTATGAAAACAAACAACAGGGATCTCCATGGTAACAGCTTTAATCGTCAGCCAAATTTCAAGACATGGGAAAGATGAGTGGAAAACAAGTCTCACCATGAAATAACAGCACTGGAGTCCGACATGTTCCACTGATGCAACTAGGGCTACAACCAAGCACTATTTTATTATTCAGTCAGTCAATAATTAGTAACAAACAATGAATCAGACATTGTTTGACACAAAGTGTGCCTAAAAACATTGCATTATTGGGCATTTTGAAATTGAATTGGGATTTTTTTAAGGGGATTGGATTCCAGTTACAGTTGTTCTAGCCCTGTGCTAAACCCTGTAGTCAAGCATCAATAAGCTAAATGCTTGTTTGTGCTTGTCTATATTTCATTTCAAGCACATCATAATTGATGACCAGGGCTCTATACAAACTTCTCCAGTGGTGGCGCTGGTGTGACTAACTTTCTCAATTGGTCGCACCAGCACAGAATTTGGTCGCACCATTTTTTTTTTAATAGAGCGGGGGAGGCGGGGGTGTACAGCATAGCCATGATGCTGATGAATAGTTGACTTAACTGGCGTACCGTAGTTTTGTATAAAGTAAAGATTGACAATGACTCGAGATATATTTACAAAATGTTTTCAGGTTTTAGTGTCAATATTACGTTTTTCTGCAACAAGCAGTGGCTGAAATAACAGGTCATTTCTTTTATATAATTTTAAAAGAAGACGTAAACAAAAAATGTTTTAAATAACAGCAAAGCATAACAACAGGTTACATGTATTCTGTTTTTTTATTTTGCAGAAATGGCGTACTTGAATTAACTTAACAGTAGCATAACCAACTTAGCATCTGCATTGCTTCACCCCATGGAATTAAATTCAGAGGGTCCAGTTCTTATAATGGGGTCTCCTAACCCTCTTCCCCTGGTCAGGGGTCTGCAACCTTTACTCTACAAGGAACCATTTAACCTCATCTCACCTGGATTAAAGTCCTGGAGCCAAAAAATATCTTCTCAATGAAGACAATACAGTGTATTAAATTATATACAGTTAAAATTATATAGAATAATGTTTGATTTAATTTGATTTATATTGATCATGTAAATGGGAACTTAAAAATAGTTTAAAATAAAATAAATTGACATCAAGAAATAAAACAGTATCTTGCATCTTCAATTTCTTATGCATCTCAGTTTACATGAACACAATGTTATATAAAGAAGATTTTTTAATTAATGTATTTGAAAGGCTACAAAAAGTAACTTGAATTTGGTAATTGCTCATTTCTTGCCACACATAAATCATGCATATTTAACCTGCACATTGGTGGTTAAATAAATCTGTTCCCACACAATTAAAATCTCTATTTTCTTCCAGAATAGTGTTTTTGTTGGTTTAGTTATCTTACCAATGATTTAAAACTTAAGGTTAGTCACAGGTGCAGGAAAGTTGATGTTCTGTAGATGTTGCAGGAGGTGAAATAGGAAGGTCGTAGAGTCTTTATTTTAGGTTAACTAATTGTTATATGGTGATTTTATTTGTCATTAATCATTAATAGCCTCTGTTAGAAAATAACTATTTATTTCAATAGTTTTTTTATAGCTATAGGGAGCCATTGCATAAGAATCAAAGAGCCACATGAGGCTCCAGAGACGCAGGTTGCAGACCCCTGCCCTGGGAGAACCACAGCTGAACATCTGGCCTGGCATCATAGTCCATCAGTTCTGGTCCCTCCATGCTGATGAGGTCCTCCTCTTTGGTGTGGAATTGTATATGCGCTTTGGGTGTACGCTCTCGCACTCCGCTTGGCGTGTTCTTCCCTTCCCCAGGTTCGATAAGTGTGCCCCACATGCTCTCCCTCACTATGCTTGGTGAGTTCAAAGAACTCTACCCCGCCAAGACGTCTGCTCGTCGTGCCCCCCATGCGCTCTGTTGCACCGCGTGCCCGGACGCCTGTCCCTAGTTTTGGTGACGCTGCAGCTGTGTGTTTGGGGACATGGCAGCGCGTGTCGTGTCCATGTCGGACCCTGATTCACAGGAGGAAGACTCAGAGGATGAGGAAGATTCCGCCTTTTGTATTTTCAAAATAAGGTTATCCTACACACCGCACAGATGTGACAAGATGAAATTTTAACTCACACACAATGAAAAAAAAGTCGCATATGCGACCAAATTGGTCGCAGTTTCGAGCCCTGATGAGATAAACGCAACAATTTCTAGGAAAAAAACATGTGTGGCTATAAAGAAGTAGGAATAAGTTTTAATTTATTTAATCCAACCTTTACCAACACAAAAAAACACTAATGCTTGTTTTTCTCGTCATTCCATGTCATTTCAACAAATTTCCAGGACATCCCACGCACTTTGGGCTCAGAAGATTTTGAAACTTTTATCAACTGTTCCTAAGTTATTCAATAAGCACACTGAATTTTTAGTTTGTAATGTTATTTCAGCAAGTTTCAGTTTTACAGTTACAGTTGGGCACCTTTGTAATTGAATACCCTAGTTACAGTACAGCAACCAAATTAAACTGTACCAACTAAGTGAATTTTTAAAAATGGGCTGTGTAACGGCTTTTGCAAATGAAAAGATTATCCTGTGAATTCTGTGACCTGTTGACCTGCACAACTCAAAGAATCAGAATCGAGAATCGTTTTGAACAGGAATCGAAATTGAGAATCGGAATCGTTAAAATCCAAACGATGCCCAACCCTAGGAGTGAGTAAATGCTGTTACTGAAGCAGATTCTAGTGTTGATGTATTCAATTTCATTTGTGTTTGTAAGGAACCTGTTTACACTTAAGGTTGGGAATTGTTTTATTTATATCTTATTTTAATGTCTTTAGAAAATTTTATACATCTGTTTGTATTGCTGTTTTTAAGGTTTTGTGTAATATTTACAGGTTGTTAAGACCTAAACAAACCCATAGTTCCTCCACATCTGTCTTCTTTCTGGAATGGCTACAGTACTACTTACAACCTTCTTTCATCTTAATCTAGAAAAGCATCCAACTACATTGTTTTCAATGGCCCTCTTGCATTTTAAAAATGACCCCATTTTTTGAGTACGGGGGCCAAAATCACCCCTTTATTATTTTTCTAATTTCATACCCTCAGGAAATATGATCCGCCTTGAACAGAGTATTTTATTTTGAAAATAAAATATATTCTATTCTGTGTTAGTGCACTACTTCTTGCCCCACACAAGCTTATCTTTGTTGAATTTATTCGTCATTGCTCCAGCAAAAATAGAAGGTCTGTGTGTCTGTTCTAGCATAGCTCTAGCATGGCGGAGTCGTTAAGCAGTCGTGAAATACACATGGGGTGGAAATTGACACATTGACTAGAATGGAAACGTATCAGGCACCTGCTGTTACGCAGCAGATATGCAGCATACGCATCAAGTGTCAGGGATGTCCAGAAGCATAGGCGGCGGACAGAATCCTTCTACTCTTAAATATGTTCATAAAGGATTCCTTATCCCTTTAGCAACAAAAGAATCTGTAATATTACGTGAATATCTGCAAAAGTCAATTAGCTCTGTCTGCTATTGCATAGCATCTCTTCTTCGGACGCAAAATAGCTCCAACCCAACTGAACACTGGGTTACCAGCGCCTTCTGCTGGTCGAAACAAATATCTGGTGGCTGCAACTGAAGGAAAATCATTTTCTCTAAACATTTCCCCAATAATATAATAAATCTTAACATTCACAACATTGCTGAATTCAACTAAATTAAATAAACATTATCTTTAAAAAGATTCAACAAAGAAAAGAGTCGCTGGTAAGAATAATTCACATTTCACAAACCAAATTTGAAAAAAGTAGATCTTGAAGGGGTTTTTATTTCTTCTCTATGGAATTGAATATGGATTTTTTTTTTTAAACATTCATGATCAATATCATCATGAATCATGATGGTTGGTGTCATGCGTCAGTGGCGGCAACTCGCCATAAGTTTTAGCCTTCTACTTTTTTTTTTTCTGGACATTTCTGAGTGTAAATTGGAGGTAAGGCTAAAACAGAGTTTGTGAAGAAGAGAAAGTCAACACAGTTCATCAAACTCTCTGTTGACGTGTTTTTCACCAAAGTGAAATTAATAGATCCAGGAAAACAGGTTTAACTGATGTCTGGCTTAAAAAATTCCTCACTGACCACACTGGCTTTTCCTGTTTCAAACTCAGATAAGGCTAAAGAGCAGCAGATGTCACTGCTTTTCAGAAGACCCGTGAAGTAGATCACAGATCACACTGATCAGAGACGTGAGGATGCATGGAATGGAACATTGACTCTGAGTGAACAGCGAATTAAAAACAAATGCTGAGACAAAGAGGATGTGACATCATTTGTTACTGAGCAGGGAGCCAGAAAAGGAAAAAAAGAGGAAATAAAGGACTGACACAATAATTACGTCTAAGTTGGTGATATTCAGTAAATTTATGATTTCCTCCTACTGTTCACATGGTCAGTGATGCACAACTGACTGCTCTGTTTTATCTGCATTTATATTCTCATAGCTTCACACATTATACATCCTTACCGGTAAGTTACCGGTGACACGACGGCTCTGAGCGCCAACAGGTGCACAGACGGAGCGGCATCATCTCTTTGTTTATGTAGCGCATTAGCACAGGTTGTGGCATTATGGGTTATTTTTAATCATTATTAATTACGTTTGTTTGAGGATTTCCTTTGGAAAATGCATTTTTCTGATGTTGTTCAGAAAGTTTAGTGCACTTGGCAAATAGAATGTATGAAAGCGGACGAGACCAAATTAAAATGCAACAATGTTGCAGATTCACCGCCTGAATCGCACTGAGTTTACATGTGTGAAATTTTTTTTTGTAATGTATGTTTTTTGGGGTCATGTGTATTTTTGTATCTTTCTGTTGTGTTTTTGTGCATTTTTTGTACAATTATTGTTTTGTTCCCATTGTAGTGTGATTCAGAAGTCATTTTGTGTATTTTTTGTGTAAATATTCAGTTTTATGTATTTTTAGTATAAATATTTAGTTTTGTGTATTTTGAGCCATTTTCATATTTTTCTGTAATGAATGTTTTTTAAGTCATCATTATATGTGTTTTTTTTATCTTTCTGTTGTCTTTTTGTGAATTTTTTGTATACTTATTGTTTTTTGTTGCCATTGTAGTGTGATTCTGGAGTCATTTTGTGTATTTTAGTTTGTTTTTTTGGTGTAGTTTTGTGCATTTCTGTTGTCATTTTTGTGTATTTAGTTTAGTGTATTTTGAGTCATTTTCATATTTTTGTTGTCGTTTGGTGGATTTTTCTGTAATATGTCATTTTAGTGTATTTTTTGTATAAGTATTTAGTTTAGTGTATTGTGAGTCATTTTCACATGTGTTGTCGTTTGTGTTGTATTTTTCTGTAATATATGTTTTTTCTCTCACACGCGCTGCAGAGAAAATTGTAGCTTTCAACACAGCAGCTATTGCCGTCGATCACTTCCAGGTGAGATCCGTCTGGTCTAAATAGCGTACGGTCAAACTAACGATTTGAAACGATATCATCACCAAATAAGGAACAGTAAAAAACTATTTTTCCTCAAAAGAGAAGTCCACAGGAGCGAGATCAGGGCCAAACTCAGCTGGCACGCACCGGAAGAGAGCTGTGCAGTGCTAGATACATGTGGGAGCTTAAGTAGAGTTAATTATGGCTAAATGAGTATGTGTTTGAAGATTGGATGTACAAAGAGGTGTACATACTCTGTGCTCTGTAGTGTTATTAAGGGGTTTATTTGCGGGTGCAAAATAAAACAGCATGTGCGTTTTCCCCGGTTTAATTCTATGGGATATGAACATGATAAATATGTTGTTTTTTTTAACTCACTTTTATATTTTTTTGTTTGGTGTACTTTTCTGTAATGTATGTTTTTTGGAGTCAATATGTGTATCTTTCTGTTGTCATTTTGTGTATTTTTTTGTATAAATATTTAGTTTTGTGTATTTGAGTCATTTTCATATTTTTGTTGTATTTTTCTGTAATGTATGTTTTTTGGAGTCATGTTTATTTTTTATTCTTTCAGTTGTGTTTTTGTGCATTTGTTGAGTTTTATTTCATTCATTTAGTATATTAGTATATTTAAATAAATAAATACCGTGTGTATTTGAGACGCTGATAACCAAACCCCATAAACATTGCAGCGCCAATCAGAAAAACAACTAAACTGTAAACAAAACGTAAAGCTCCAAATTACATGAGTGAGTAAGTAAATTAAAGTATTATCTACTATTCGGCTGTCGTTTATAAAAAAAACTAAAATCGTTGTTTACCTTCGAACCGAGCGGTCAGAGCTTAGCTTCCATGTACGGCACCACAGAGAATCTGCAGTTTTCCAGATGGATTATTGAACGGTTTGGAGTCAATACTGACAGTGGCTGACGGTTTCAAATGATCGATTCAGAGAGCTCCCGTGTTTGAGAAGCTAACGATAGCATGGCACAGGAGGAAGTGGAGGAGGAGTGGCTCACACACACGAACATCAGTGACTAACATCAGGCCCAATAAGTGAGACTTAAGAGCTTTGCTAGTTTATCAGTGCAAACACGGTTGCTCAGACGCCCCTCTCTGGTATAAAACTATCTTCTTCTCTCTCACTCGTGCGTTTACAGTCTGTGTCTGTTTTGCTGTGTGTGCAGCGATTGGCTCTGGCTGCACACGTGACTCTTGCTCGAGTGAGGCGCTGTGCAGTGAAATAGATATAGATGGTGCGCTAGCGCCCCCTCACACCCTGAGGTCAAAAGCTGAATAGGTTTCATTTCAGGGCCATCCAGAGGTGAAATACAATTAAAATAAACATTTTGAAAAGACCAAATTACTCCAAAATAACAGATACACACACTCGGGGTATTTGGAACCCGTTGACAGAGTTTCAGGTCGAACTCGCACCGCGTCTGGGAGATATTTGCTCCACACACACACACACACACACACACACACACACACACACACACACACACACACACACCCACATCCACACAGACCTCCCTTGCTTTTATAGGTAGATAACATATTTGCACTAAATTCACACACACACACACACATGTGCTGCCTGCTCACTGGGCTTCTCTAAAGAATCAGATATTAATTAGCCCTTGTGTATTAATAAAATCAATGATTACTAACACTGCTCTTCTGTCTGTAGTGAGCAGAGAGAACAGGGGGAAAGTATTCCTCTGAGCACGTGATCACATAACAAAGCTGGTCCCATTAGACAATAATGTAACTATTGTGATTATTACGGTGAAATATCCTATTAGTATTGACCAAAGTAAATTAATGATTAAATCATCAGCCAGATCTGGTTTAATTAGAGGAAATCAGAAAGATATTTATCAACCATAACTTTATGAAACTCATTATCAGATGTAAAATAAACAAGATTCAGCAGCAGTAGAAACACTATGTGAGTTATTTTTCTCTTATATATATCATTATAAATGAGAAAATGAGAAAATAAAGGCCAAATTTGCCCCCATAATATTTTCTTAATACATATCCTGCTGTTCGTTTCATGTCAGAGATGTTAGTTCTACCTCAGGTGGTTTATTATTATTATTTATTATGTGTTGTGTTTCTTTGACTAAGCATTTATTTAATTTAATTTAATTTAATTTAATTTAACAGTTTATTTTTTCAATTAAGGTTTTGAAGTTATTTTTTTCCATAGTTTTGTTGACCTCTTTAAATGTTAAAGATTAAAAAAACGAATCAATAATTATTGATAAACTGATATGGAACTTTTATGATAAATTTTTCATATATATATTTTAATTAAGATTAAAGTAGCCTAAATCTCTGTACAGTACCAATGTGATTTAATTAAAAAAATTCAAACCTAGAAATAATAAAAATAAACATTCCAGGTTTTGAATCTCACTGTAAAGTGTCTTTGAGTTCTCAAACATTATTTGTGACATAATAAAGTGTTTTTAATAAAATAAATGAGCAGCAGGATAAGCTAAACCTGCCCGTTAGCCTCGTCAGCTATTTGTTTAAGATTAACTCCTTAAATAAATATTTTAATGCAAAATAAGCTTTAAAATTAAATTATACTGGTGATGTTATTTCTATATTACTCAGACCTAGTTTCCAGCTGATCATACGCTCCAAGATACAGTTTCTATACTCACTCGTTTGTTTCCATATTTACATTTTATTTTATTTTACACTTGTTTGTTGATTTTAAGGTATCTTAAGTTACTATAGAGACAGTTGTTGCTGTTTTTTTTTTCATTACATTTATTTCCTTCATTGATTATTTTCTGTTGCATCCAGTGATAAAAGCAGCTGTAAATCCTCACGTTTGTGTCTGGAAACTAAACCAACTTTGAATTTTGTTTAATTATACATACAGGGTTTGTAGTGTAGCGTACAAGCAGGTTTCAAGTCACAGAGCGAGTGATACGTTTCTCCAAACGTTAGAAGAGAAAACAGATCAAACACATCAAGGAAGCTAAATATTTCCAATGCTTCCTTTTTCTATTCTTATGTGTAAGCTCTTCATAAAAAGAGACAAAAGAAAACTAATGATTAATACATATGATGTCAGGACATCACGGGATTAGTAGTTAGACATGGCACAAAAATGTAAAACATGTATTTAGTCAAGCTATTAAAATTAATCGTTCACATTAATTATGAAGGGTGGAACAAAAAGATTTAAAGCATATTCAGATTAAAAGCTAATTTTCTGAATGGATCATTGTTGGTTTACATCAGGAACAACACGCAGTGATTACATCTTCATTCAAACAGAAATCAAAGCAAAGATATAATCCTGGTGTCTATGAGCAGATTAAAATAAATACAACTTAAATAATAAATACTGTATCTTATTAAGAGAATCACCTCAGGGGTTTGTTTGTTTCACTGACTGATAAAAACTGAAAAAGATGATTTTTTTTTTTTTTTACCCGACTTTGAGCTAGAGCTGGGCAATATGGATTAAAACTCTTAGCTCCATATTTTTTTCTCAAAATGGCAATAACACATATTAATCTCAATTTTTTAAATTTTTAAACCGTAAACACAATTCTGGGGTAAATTTGCTGATGAAAAATGCCACACAGGCTCATTTAATGTGTGTCACTTTTGGCTTTTTCACCTATAAGGGACAGCACGTGTGAGTGAGTTCAGTAGTGTGGCTTGTTTAGGGGAAGTTCTGGGTTAGAACGCATTTAAAAATCCATCTAACTGAGCTTTTCATGTAGTTCTGAAAGAAAACGAAAGCAGCAGCGACAAGCTATAAAATATACATCTCGTAAATATAGAACAATTGTAAAAAAGAACACTGTTTGACTGTGCTTGAATAATAACAATATAATAATAAATACTTGTATGATGTTATTTGTACTCTGTGTTTGTATCAATAAAAACAAGCAAAACAATTTAAAAGGAAAAAGATATATCTCCTTATAGGCGATATTGTCATTTTGTATATCGCTAAAACCATAAACTGGATACATCTCAAATCTCGATATATTGCCCAGCTCTATTTTAGGCTTTAAGTCAGTGTTTCCCAAACTTTATTGCCCCATGCATCCCTTAGCTCATGTTATACATGATTTATTTGTGTCCGCAGGCTCCTCTAAACTCTTTTCTGTGTCTTGTACAACATTAACCTTAAATTTAGGACTTTTTATTCATTTATTTCTGGTGTTTTACTTATTTTCGAATTTGAACTTCAAATTTCTGTTTTTTTAAAGAGTTGTGCCACAAATTATTACTGATGGATGAGAAAAAAAGTCTGTGTGCAAGTTAAAAAAAACAACAACAAAAACTCTGTAATGTTTAAAAAGAAACTGACAAATGCTTCTGTGCACCTCCTGAGACCCCTAGGGGTACATGTACCCCAGTTTGGGAACCACTGCTTAATGTTGTGTTAGCTTTCACAGAACCTGTCACAACAAGACAAGAAGCTGTTTCCTGAAACTCCCTGAGCTGAGTAAAGCATGAGTCACTCACTGCTGAAAAATAAAATTAAAATATACATAACATAAGACATACTTAACTGTGTGTGTAACTATTATTAAAAGTAATACATCTAAAAAGACAAAGTAAAGGTTGAGAACTACAGAGAAGGAAGGAAGGAACCTTTAGGTACAGACATGATTAGTGTAACTTTAAGTAAAACAAATGGTTAGTACTGATTAAATGCTATATTTTTCACATAAATCTCTGTGTTTAAGCTAGTTTTAAATGCGTTGTAAGGAACACTGGTTAGCTGTGCGCGTGGGGGGAAGAGAAGAGTTACCGTCCACAGGTAACTACAACTCTGTGACGCTTTCTGACCAAAAACACGGATAAAATAATCATACTCACTCCTTCCCGCCGTGAGAACAGTTCCTCGGACTGTTCTCATTCACCTCATGGTGGTGGATGTAAAGTTTAAACTCCAGCAGCTGCAGCAGGTCATCAAAGAACCACACACACACACACACTTCGCCCCCTTGTTTCCCAGGTCTGAACATCAAAGTAAAAGTCTCAGAGCTGCACACACACGAAGGGATTTCACAATAAAAGTAAGGCGAGGGTTTACCGCCACATAGATGGGCTACAAATGTGTCAGAACTACTTTTAATAGTTTTGTATGTCAATTTGTGGAGTAAAATTATGGAACAGAAGGAGTGTGGAGCTAAAAATAAATAAATAAATAAATAACTAAATGTAAATAAAATGTTCAAATATAATTCCGTTTAAAAACAGCTATAAAAGAATATTTTCACATGGTACAGGAATTAATCTGTGAATTATGAATATGTAGATTGTTTGTTTAATGACATATGGGTAATTAATTGTACTATTAGTTGTACTAACTTATTTTAATAGTTAATGCCTCTTGTTAGTCCTGTCTTTTAATATATGTTGTGTTGTATTGTTTTAATCTTGTAGCACTTTGAGGTTTGGCATCAAATGTAAAGTGCACTAAAAATAAAATGTATTATTATTATTATTATTATTATTATTATTATTATTATTATTATTATTATTATTATTACTTTAAAAAGCAAAATTGGTCGTGATTAAACGGGTAGGATTAAATAAATTTACACTTCTTCCTACTGTTGTAATCCATAATTTGTCATTTTTTAAACTGTTGTTCTTTCATCATTTTACATGTTCGAAATCCTTAAATACTCGAACTTTTTTTGGCTTTAGTACTCCTTTCTCTTATTTCTGAATCCAAATACCCACTTTGTCCTACTACAACATTTTGCTCAGAATAATATGAAAAAACAATTATAGAGCATAATGATGGAATGAATGGCAGTAATTTTTAATCTCAAATTATTAAAAGAACTTTTTTTTTTAAATTATTTTACAAAATTCCCTCATATTACATAAAAATGGGTCACAAAAAACAAATGATTGTAAAGATCTTGCAGGGACTGAAATCTGTCACTTAATGCCTTGATATCATCAGTGCCGTAAATATTTGTATCATTTATTTAAACTAGTACAGTGCCCTTCAGAATGATGTATTCATATCATGGGAGCTTAAGTAGAGTTAATTATGACCAAATGAGTATGTGTTTGAAGGTTGGATGTACAAAGAGGTATACATACACTCAGTAGTACTCTGTAATGTTATAAAGGGCTATATTTGCAGGTGCAAAGTAAAATAGCGTGTGCGATTTCCCTGGTTTAATTCTATGAGACATGCACATGATAAATGTGTTTGTTTTTTTACTCATTTTTATATTTTTTTGTTGCCATTTCAGTGTGATTCTGTAATCATTTTCTGTATTTTTGTATCTTTTTAGTGTAGTTTTGTGCATTTCTGTTGTCATTTAATGTGTTTTTTTTTTGTATAAATATTTAGTTTTGAGTATTTTTGAATCATTTTAATATTTGTGTGTGTGTGTGTGTGTGTGTGTGTGTGTGTGTGTGTGTGTGTGTGTGTGTGTGTGTGTGTGTGTGTGTGTGTGTGTGTGTGTGTAATTCATGAAGTTGAAAGGTGAATGAAGCCCAACATAACACACAACTCCAGAAACACAAACAAAAGTACACAAAATACCAACGAAATTGCACAAAATGACAGAAAAATACACAAAATGACAACAATAACAGAAATATAACAAAAGCACACTCGACAAAGACACAGAAAGGCAACAAAAATTCACCTTATTGACAAGAAAATAAACAAAATGAATTAAAAACACACAAAATGTCTAAAATCCCCAAAACACCAAGAAACCCACACAATGTGTTATTGCTTAGATTGGTCATTATTCTAAATGCTAACATGAATGTTGATAATGTGGCCCTCGGTTCAGACAGTCACATTTTTGAGGCCCTGCTATGATAGAAGTTGCCCATCTTTGCTGTATACAGTATATAAAACAGTGGTTCACAACCTTTTCACTGTACCCCTTCAGACCTTCAACCAGAAGCCATGTACCCACTACCCCTGCAAATTTAAAAACGATAATAATAGAATGCAGTGTTTTTCAACTTTGGGGTTGTGACCCCATGTGGGATCACCTGGAATTCAAATAACGTCCCCTGAAATGTCTGGTATAATAAAAATAATAAATACAGAATAAAAACGTATTTCTAAAATGTTTTAATTGTTATTCTTTGTCAAATTATAACACCACACACAAAACAATAAAAAATAACTGCATTCTATACTTTAACTTTCTTAAAAATAAATCTAGTTCAAATAAAACACTTTGTGCACAAATCCTGGCAACAACAAACATTGTCTAAAGCTGAAAAAAAGAAAGAAAAAGTTTCTGGAGACGCCAAAAATGTGTGATATTAAAACGTTGGTAACCACTGATGTAATGTCATATATAATGTAGCCCTACAGTAAAATTAGTCTCTGAATTTTACCTATCCTGTTGAGGAATAATGTATAATAATAATAAAAATAGAATAATAATCATCTGTAAGGAATGAAAATAGGATAAAGTCATGTAGCTTTTGTCATATTTGCGCTTTTTTGATGAGATTGATTCTCTGTCACCATGGGTACAGTATATAGTCACACATCGACTAATGTTTAATTTGTGGCAATGCATGGAGTCTCCTGACTGCTGGTCGATTTATAATCTAGTTTGCAATTTAAATTTTTTATTCACGTACCCCCAATAATAATTCGCATACCCCACTTTAAGAGCCCAGGTATTAAAACAAACTACATAGAAAACAATTATAGAGGAACAAGTATTCATGGCTCTCCAGCTTTAAACATAATAGAACATGAAATATAAAACGCACACAAATGAAACTAGAACAGTACACAGCTTTGGTTGTTATTAATAAATGTGTATTTGTCATGAGGACTCACAGAGATGATGAGTAGTGCTCTTATATTAGTGTCTAGTGTTTCAAACCCTGAGAAGATCAGACAGGAGTAGTTTGGCTCCATCTGGGAGAAATATTTCTTCTGCTTTAATGACAGTCGCTGATTGAGGATCCCTGAATCCATTCAGATCAGACTGGTTAAAGCTGCAGTATGTATAATCAGTAGCCGCTTCACACTCCCCCCTCCCCTCTTGAACAAAACTTACTGGTCTTCTTGTGAACGTGCACAACTGTGGAGCTCTTTGCAACAGTTTTCTCCATAGAAACTAGTAACAAATGTAGGGAAATTATCTATTGTTATTGGAGAGTTTTCTGATGTTTTAGAGACATGAAAGCAGGCATCACTGACTGCTGTGAGGACAGTATGAGGCTCAGAACTGCTCCTCCTCCTCCTGATCCCAGCTGATCAGAGCAGATAGACACTCCACATCCACACTGCAAATAAATTATACCTGTTCTCTCCACCTTAGATAATGTTTCTCTTAGGTTTACGAGCTATTTATCCCGTCTGTTGTCATTCTCTCTCTGACTCGGTATGTGGGGCAGACTGCACACCAGGGTTGGGGTGAATTAAATTTGTCAGTTACAATTACGTTTTCAATTACCCATGTTCAATTACAATTAAATTATGATTACAGTGACCAGCATTTTTTCCAGTTACAATTGAATTACAATTATTTTTTACCCTCAGAAAGGGAATTACAATTAAGTTCTCAATTACTAAAGTTCAATTACAATTAATGAGAAATAAATAATCTAATAAAAAGTTAACCTTCCTCTTGAGTTAGCTTTCTGTTAGCATCTCTTATGATAATGGGTCTTAAATCAGCTGTAAATTACACTACAAATAATTATCTATCATCTCATTTCTTTCCTATCTAGTGGTTACATTGTTAGGCTTCCTAATCAATGAAATATAGGTTTTAATATTTTTTGGTATGGACATCTGAGCCTTTTTTGTGTCAGTTTAGCATTTGATTTAAATTTTTTTAAATGATAAAAAAGTGGAAAAGCTTGATATGAAATATATTTTAATAATAATTAACTACATATGTGTAGAACTGTACATAGAACTGTAACACGGTTCCCCAGTTTTACGCTATATTACAATTTTTATAGAATTTTCATGGCAATTACAATTACAAAGTCAATTATGTAAACTCAATTACAATTGAATTATGATTACAACTGCAAACATGTTTTAAATGACAATTACATTTATATTTAAACCCTAATTGTAATTAATTAACAATTCCACAATTACAATTATAATTTACCCCAACCCTGCTGCACACAAACTGAAAGCAGATCGCGCGCAGTCCACCGCACATACCGAGTCAGAGGAACCTTTGGCAGAGTCTGTTCTTCCTGAACACGTTTGTGCCTTTATTCTGTTGCTTCTCCACCTCGCCTAAAACAGTTCATGGATGGCTCTGTTGGTAGAAAGATCTCTGACTGGCTAAAGTCCAGCGTCACGTTCCTGGGTTTCTAAAGCTCATTTACAGCCATGAGAAAGAGAAGAGATTCACTGTCCACTCAGAACACTTTGGATCACAATATGCTCAAAGATGATTATGGATTTTTGACCAAATGATGCCAAAAAAACTTTACATACTGCAGCTTTAACAGAGGCTGTATTTTTCTGAAACTGGACACTGTGGATTACTATGTGATACTGTCATCATTTATCAAAGTGTGTTGTCGTAAAGTTATTCACTGCATCTCATTAGATGTCCATCATGTCACCCAGCTGTCCATACTCATCATCCTCATCCGTTTCAGAGCTGGACCGTGTGGGCCTTCACTCCGGCTGGTCTGGAGTCCATGGAAGTCCATCTGCTGCTCCTCCTGAGAGCTGCAGGAGGAGCCCACGCTGTCAGAGGGGGACCTTCCCATCTCTGCTGGGCCTGAGTGATGAGGCCTCAGGTATCCAGCCTGGTTGAAGTGGTCGCGGGGGGGAGAGATGGGCTCGGCCTTGATGCTGATGTTGTGGTTGATGCTGAGTGGAAGGTTGGATCCTCTTCTCCTGCACACAGAGAAACACAGGAGTTCAATCAGTTCATGGCTCTGCAGCTGTGGCGCCATCTGCTGCTCACTAAAGATATTATTAAAGGAAAAATATTCTAAATAAGAACTTTTTGGAATTTTCATGCAAATCTTAAATTTTTCATGATTAAATTATTTACTGACTTAAATAACGCAACTCATCATTAATCACATTCTGGTTGCATCAGTTTTCTGTCAAACTTTTGATCAGTTTAGTGAAGAGTGTCCAATAAAGTGGAGCTACTGTTACTATATATATATATATATATATATATATATATATATATATATATATAGAAATGTGACACATTTACAAATGCTTATATGCATACATAATGTTAATTAGCTGTACATAATAACATATATTGTCAGAAAAATTGGAGAGTAGAGTGGAGGAAGGAGTTTGTACAATTAGCATAAAAAATACAAAAATATTTTTTTAAAGATATTTTTTAACATTATTTTGAGTTATTTTATTGAGTTTTGAAGAATAATTTGTACAATGTTTACCTTTTTCAATAAAGGTTACAGATTAGTTGTCCATTTTGTTTGCGAGGGGGTGTAACTGAATTAACTAGTAATTGTCACTAGATTTGGTAACTCACACAGCACTATTATGTATAAGACCGCTGATTTTCTTAGTATAATTGAACTTGACACAACTCGATCATTCAGTTAATGTAAAGCAGTGGTTCCCAATCTGGGGTACGTGTACCCCTAGGGGTACATGAGTACATTAAGGGGGTACTCGGACAAATTTAACAAATGATTAAAAACTGTTGGGAAATGTTGCTAAATCCTTTTTAGGCTTTTTTTCCCAAGCAAATTCACCACAAACTACTAGTAATATTGCTCATTAAAGTACTACATTTTCTTGTAATTTATTTAAACAGGATTATTTTATGCTGTAGGGTTCATTTTATCACACTTCTGGCAATAGCAGACAAGAAATAGCTACATTTCACAAAGGAGACCCTATTTATTTACGATTGAACTATAAGTTGCATGATTTATTCTAAATAATTTACACTTTGCACACATTGTTTTGAATTTGTGGATTAAGCCTTAGGAAACCAATGTTTGAGACACATTTAGGGTTTATGAGAGCCCGCTGTTCCACATATAAAAAAGCATATGAAATTATGGAGACGGTACTTATGATATGAAGAGGGGGTACACATGATTTGACAAAAATGCAAAGGGGGTACATGGGACAAAGAAGATTGGGAACTGATGTAAAGTAACGATCTAAAAAGGAGGGAAAATGAATTTAAGAGATTAACATCAACTCACATTTATTAATAAAAGCAGTACAAAGACCAAAGTGAACCTCGTGTATACAAAGTGAGGATGCACAGGAGGTCCAGAGCTTTAGCGCCTTTGATGTTGTTGAGCTGTCACTGAACCCTACGGTGGCTGAGAAGTGCAAAACACATTTACAAATACCACAACAAATTTACATTTTTAAAAACAAATAATTATCTACAAAAAAAATTCAAATAGCAAAACACTTCCAAAAACAGATTTACAAAGGCAAGTTGCAAGTGTAAAAGTGTTTCTATATTTGTCAATTTCTTTTGATCTTTTGTAAAAGTGTTGCAATAATTTGTAAATGTGATGCGGTCATTTGTAAAAGTGTTTTGCTATTTCTATTTTTCTTTAGATAATCATGTGTATTCATTTTCAAAATTGTACATTTGTTGTGGCATTTGTAAATGTGTTTTGCACTTGTCAGCCACCGTACTATTGTTGTAATTTGTGCTGTATAAATAAAGTTGAATTGAATTGAATTGTATTTAAACCCATGCAGTGAGACGTGGATGTGAGAGGGTCAGGATGTACTGACCTCAGAGAGCTGAGCTGCTGCTGCTGCTGCTGTTGCCATGGTGACATGGAGCTCAGTGACGATCCAAAGCCTGATAACTCTGCACTGCTCAGAGAGAACTCTGATGAAGAGGAAAAACAGGGAAATGTCAAGTTCTGAAAATAGTGTGTGTGTGTGCGTGTGTGTGTGTGTGTGTGTGTGTGTGTGTGTGTGTGTGTGTGTGTGTGTGTGTGTGTGTGTGTGTGTGTGTGTGTGTGTGTGTGTGTGTGTGTTAGATGGACAGGTGGAGCTGTCCATGTTGCAGAGGTTCTCATGTAATTGAGCTGCTTTTATTTACTTAAGTACATTTTAAAATAAGTTAAGTAATTTGTTACATTTCTACACCCAAACATGACTGAGTAATTATTATTATTGGCTGCATCACATCATAGCCGACCAATCAGATTAAACGTAATGCACGGCGCCAAAACAGCACTGAGTTAATAAATGTAAATAAATGTATCTATACTTAGAGCCTGGACTTTTTTTTATTTTCAATTGAATTAATTGGTGTTATTTTATTTTGAAAAACAATTGTTCATTTTGACAAAACTTTTATTTTATTCAAATGCCTTTGTGAAAAATAAATGAAGTTCCAATAGTGGTAGATTTGGTCTTTTCCTTTTTAAGTTTATGCGTGAGATGTTTACTGTATGTACGGGAACCGTGGCAGTATTTATTAACAAAATAAACGTAGCTGGTGAAAGTAACTAACTTTTCATTTGAGAACTATTTAATTGAGCTACTTTTTACTTGTACTTGAGTATTTTATGTATGACTTACTTATTTCAATCAAGTAACAGTACGTTTACTTGAGTAGGATTTAACAGTACTCTTTACACCTCTGTCCATGTTGTATCTTGTCTTCTGTCCCTCAGTAAGAACCCAGTGACTCTGATCACAGTAAACGTAACATTCTATAGTCGTTAAAGCTGAAAAACAACCTGAGAGACACACTAGGTGTGCTTAATGGTGCGCCGATCGTAAAGTTGCACATGTCAAAAAAAACTTTTTGCAACATTTAGCAGCAAACCACGTTTACGTTACATTCAAATTTAAATGTTAAATCTAAATGTTACGTTCAAATTTAAATGTTAAAACTAAATGTTACATTCAAATTTAAATGTTAAATCTATATGTTACATTCAAATTTAAATGTTGAATCTAAATAAAAATGTTACATCGAGATGTTAAATCTAAATGTTAAATCTAAATCTAAATGTTAAATCTAAATCTAAATGTTAAATCTAAATCTAAATGTTACATCTAGATATTAAATGTAAATGTTAAATGCAAATATAAATGTTAAATATAAATGTTAAATCAAAATGTTAAATCAAATCTAAATGTTAAATCAAATCTAAATGTTATATCAAATCTAAATGTTAAATCAAATCTAAATGTTAAATCAAATCTAAATGTTGAATCTAAATCTAAATGTTAAATCTAAAAGTAAAATGTAAATGTTAAAGCTAAATCTGAATGTTAAATGTAAATCTAAATGTAAAATGTAAATGTTAAATTTAAATGTTAAATGTAAATCTAAATGTTACATCTATATGTTAAATCTAAAGGTTACAATGTGAAACTTAAATCTAAATGTTAAATGCTAAACGGTGAATTTGCAAATTAGCTAAATATTTAGTTTCACCAGTGACATTTACATTTAACATTTACATTTAACATTTAACATTTACATTTACATTTAACATTTACATTTAACATTTAACATTTAAAAAAATCACAAACATTGCTGTAAATCTGGTCAAAATTAAAGAAATTTCACATACATTTTTAAAACGTGGTTTGCTGCTAAATGTTGCAAAAAGTTTCTCTTTATTTCAGCATGTGCAGCTTTACAATCAGCACCCCATAGTGCTTTGTGGTAACTATATATACGATATACTTCAGATATATGTGCACCTGCTATTTAGTATTTAGTATTTACACTCTTAAAAATATGAACCTCAAAATGAGTTTTTAATGATCTGTTTAAAAGGAAAAAAGAAACAAAATCAGAGTTAGGGGTGAAACATGAGGTACCGTTGCTGTATGCAGAGCCAATACTGGAATAGAGCAGATTCTGGGCTGGTAGACAGGGAGTTGCCATGGAAACCACTGGTGTAGACAAAGGCTGACTGGACTGATTCACCCTCTGGTTACTCTGAAAGGATGAAAAAACAGTTTGTAAATATCTGTTTACTACCCCACTTTGCCACAAGATGTCAGTATAAGCTTTTTTTTTTAAAGGCGTCAGTTACTCACAGAAAGCTTCTTTATTCTTAGAATAACTTTTTCTTAGAAAAAATAGCTAAGTATCATGAAATTTAAATCTAGTTCTTAAGCATTTTCTCCTTATCACCACTTTTCAATCCTCTTCTAAAGCTGCTGTCACAAGTAGATACCTTTAATTAGGGCTGGGCGATAAGGAACAAAGTTCAAATATCAATTTTTTTTATCAAAATGGTAATATACGATATAAATCTCAATCATTTTAATTCAAATAAAGTCTCACCAGAAACATAACTGCTGAGGTAAAATGCCACACAGTGCTTTAAGAATGATAAAATAAATAACTTGTGTATCACAAACATGGGCAACTAGTGGCACCAAATGTAAATGCACAAAATGAAAGCAAAAAATACACAAAATTATGACAAAAACACAAATTAACAGAGAAATACACAAAAGAACAAATATTTAATAGGACAACAAAATACACATAAGGAGGAAAAAATACACAATGGGACAACAAAAATACACAATGACACAACAGAAATACACAATGGGACAACAGAAATACACAATGGGACAACAGAAATACACAATGAGACAACAGAAATACACAATGAGACAACAGAAATACACAATGAGACAACAGAAATACACAATGAGACAACAGAAATACACAATGAGACAACAGAAATACAAAAAAGAACAACAAAATGCATAAAGAAAACCTTCAAAAACGTACAAACGGAGAAATACGCAAAAGAACAACAAAAATACACAAAAGGACACAAAAAGAGAAAAAGTGTACAGTGGGACAACAGAAATACATTAAAGACCAAAAATAAACAAAAGGACGACACAAGACACCAAAAAAGAAAAAATACACAATAGGACAACAAAAAATCCAAGAACATCATACACACCATAAATACACAAAATGACTCAGAAAAACATCCAAAATTACTTGAAAAATACACAAAAGAACAACAAAAATACACAAAAGGAGTAAAAAAACACACAATGGGACTGGGACAGCTGTGATATTGTTTTCGATATCCCCAAAATAGAAAACTCGATATATCTTGACTCTCTATATATCGCCCAGCCCTGCCTTTAATGCATATATCTATGAAGTATTTGGTATTTGATAGTATTTGAAAGCTCACCTCAGACATGATGAATACGTTTTGTTCTAACTCATTGTTCTTCAACCTTTTGTGAACCACAGCACACAATATGAGGACATTTGTCATTATAGAGAAAACATACAAAAGTATAGAAGTGTACAAAAGTGTGGGTGAGTAATCGGGCCTCTAAGTTCTAGTAATGTAGCTTTTATGTAATTAAGAGACACTCATCTTTGCTCTGCACTCACACCATGATGCTTACATGCTTTTTCTCCTCCTTCATCTATTGTTGTAATTAAACACATTGGATTCTAAAACAACTGTTGCATCAGTTATTTTTGGATGTTTTTAATAGAAGAGGCCAACATGTTCCTACCACTGTTTGCATTGTTCCTTTAGAGTGAGGGACGACTACTGGGAGGTCTGTCTTACATCCAGGAGACACCAGGCTGCTTCCATGGAGAGGAGGAGGAGGAGAAGACTTTGGAGGTAAGATCTTCCCAAAGCATCTTCCACCTGCTGAAGCCACAAATCCATTCCCTGAACACACAAATGACAATAAGAGGACCTGTGAGAACTAAAAGGGGAAATAAATCCAAGCCTTTGAGTCATGGTTTAGTTTTCTACTAAAATTCCTCATCATTAAAATCTTTATTTGCTCTTTAAGATAAAGTATTACAGATATTATACACTTTCTTTCTTTGTCATGTATGTATTTCACATATATACACTAAATGATCCCTTTACAAGTCCTTTAATCTCACATTTAGGGCCGAAGGGAAGAGAAAATGTCACGTGTTTCCATCGTGACTCATTAGATAACTCACACATTTTATTATTTACTGACGATGAAGGAAACAACCTCAGTTATTTCTGTGCTTTTGCTCAGATTTATCAACTTATTGATGTATGTTTATTAAATGTAAAGGCAGTTGAAAGTTTATATTTCTAATTAAAATGTCTCAATGGTGTGTGGATGGGTGGATATAGGCTTATAAATTTAGTCTATTTCCTATTGATAAGCAATCAATGAAAAACAGAAATCCTTTGTTCAGATCTACAAGTTAACCATGTCTGCTAATGATAGGTAGTTTATACCTCATTTAAAAGACACTAAATAACTGCACACTTTTATTGTGTTTATAATTCATATTTGTGTGGTTGCAGGTTTAATTACGTCAGGTTGTTGTTGTAACCAATCATGTCAAGAGTGGTTTCACAGTTAGGGCCTGATTTACTAGAATAAAGAGTGCTAACTGTGTTGCATGCGTTTGACTGTTGTGTGTGATTTACTGATTGTCACAATCACAGATGATATATATTATTATTGTATTACAGAAAATGCTGCAACACGGGCGACCGTGGCTCAGGTGGTAGTGAGTCGTCTTCTGATCGAGAGGTTGGGGGTTCGATCCCAGTACCTGACTATGTGTCGAAGTGTCCTTGGGCAAGACACTGAACCCTAAGTTGCTCCCAGTGGTCGACTAGCGCCTTGCATGGCAGTCCTGCCCCACTGGTGTGTGAATGTGAGAGTGAATGGGTGAATGAGCTGATATGTAAAGCGCTTTGAGACTGCTTCAGTGTGGTTATAAAGCGCTATATAAAATCAAGTCCATTTACCATTTAACATGGAGATTCTGTATTTCACATAATTTTATTAATTTAGTCTTTAGATCTGACTTGCCTGAAGTAGATACAGGAGGTCTTAATTTCTTTTTATTTATAAATCATTTTCTGCTCACTGTAATGTCATGAGCATTTGGCTGACAGTGGGATGCGTCAGGTGGAGTTAACAGTCTGTACTGTTGTGCATACCAGCAAATATTTTGTGTTGTACCTTCAACTTAGAAATATTAAAAGTTTCCCAACAGAAAATGAAGCCTTGTCTTTTAAAGAGGGCAACATTATTTTCATTTTGGGTAAATCACATTGTGCTGAATTGATCTACTGGTATTTGCCTTTTCTCCTCCCACAATTTAGTGAGCTAAAGCTGATATGCCTAGATTGCACGTGCTAAATAGATAGCACGTGCTAAATAGATTGCACATGTTATTTTTGCTTGTTTGACAGACGCCATCTTGATTGCATTGTGTTAGTAGATCACACGCAAACCTCTATTAGCATCATACCTGTCAAGTTTTGGATTTGAAAACAAGGGAAATTTTCTAGCGCCCACTACGAGCCGTCCCACCCGCTCAACCAAGCGTGTACAAGAAATCTAATATACCCACTAATCAACCACTTACTAAATACAATTATGTGATGAAATGCTGTGAACATTCCTACTAGGGCTGGTGATTTGGACCAAAACTCATATCTCAATATATTTTCTGAAAATGGTGATATATGATTTAAATCTTTATAAATTTATCAAATAAAGTCTGACCAGAAAAACAGTTCTAGGTTAAATTTGTTGATGCAAAATGCCACACAGGGACATTTATTAACAAACAGCTGATCAATACGTGCACTCATTAAATCATCTAACTGAGCTTTACATGTTGTTCTGAGAAGTAAAAGCAGGGACTCCTGAAACTAGTATTTTATTTCATATGATACATGAAATATTATAGTTTTCTTTATTGCCAAAATAGAAAACTCGATACATCTTAAATCTCGATATATCACCCAGCTCTAATTCCTAAATTATAAAACAGCCTTAATAAAAACATAAATGTGTATATGAAGCAAATGTGTTTAATTAATATACTCACAGTTTATATATAAGTCAACACGTTGCATATTGACTGTTAATTTCACATTGTTTGTCTTTAAATTAGACATTAACATTTTATTTTATTACATATTTTATTTTAATTTCTCATGCTCACTCATGTGGTTCTCTGGTATTCACTAATGACTTATTAGATACATTTATTACAGACTTTACATTCTTTAACACTTTTTAAAGCAGTGTATATTTGTGGTGCTTGTAATTGGCTGATTTTTCATGGTGACTTACGTGTTCCTTCTGCTGTGGTAGACGTTAAAATCTCAGTTATTAATCTAACAGAAGGTGTAACTGTGTCACATCCTGATGGTCTTTAGGAAGATAAACTGTGTCACATTTTACAACGTATTTACACCAGTTCTTTGTTTTTTTTTGCTGGAACATCTTCATTCATCATCTCTGTTCTGAGTTGTTTCCGGGTTTGTTGCCGCTGTCAGCACTAATCCCGCGAGAGAACTGACACTAAGGCCATTTCAGGTGGAAGTTCTCGCAAGGCTTGTTCAGTTTAGTAAGGTATATTTTATTTATTATTACATATAAAATACAGGATATTTACAGGAAAATACTAATACGGGAAGATGGCGAGAAAGAGGGCTAAAATACAGGAGTTTCCCAGCCAAAACGGGATACTTGACAGGTATGATTAGCATGTACAGGGACGTTAGCTTACATTTCTACACTGCACTGTGCATTTATTGCGCTGTTGCTCCACTGACGTCTATATCTATCATCAATATCTGACAAAGCTAGACTTTCTTTGGTTTTTTACAAACCAAACAGCCCAGGGAACTCCTGATTAGCGCTATATGGGGTTACTGTACCTTCAAGCCTTCTTCTCAGGCTTGCAACCAGGAAATAAATTGATGTTTTTAGTCACATGCTAAAAAGTAAAGGAATGGTTGTTAGGGTGTGATCGTATGCTTGGTTGAGGACTGAGGATACACACCAGCTCCAGGTCCAGAACCATTCTGTAGAGCCAGATCTGAGCCACCGTGCAGGCCATCTGCTAAAACACACACACACACACACACACACACACACACACACACACACACACACACACACACACACACACACACACACACACACACACACACACACACACACACACACACACACACACACACACACACACACACGGAACACTGGTACAGATAAGTCTACATCCTGCACAGTGTTTTTAGTCTGGTCAAATATAGGGCAGGAGTTTAATCACAGTGGCAGTGATGACCTAATGGCAGGCTTGTTACCAGAGGGTCATGGGTTCAAATTCACTGTGGGACATTGAGCAAGTCTCTTAACCCTAACTGCGTCCATGTCGTCATTGCAAATGAGAAATTCTTGTCAATAACTACTTAAATAAAGGTTAAATAAATAAACACAAATACAGGGACATTTTTTTTGCATGTAAAGTAAAAGTTTTGTTTTGTCTTTTGCAGCCGTGCTTTGCACTTCAGGGCCACCGTACTAACATGCTCTATGATTACAAAAATACAAAGCATGGTTTAAATTAATTTCAGACCTTTTATTAATATTGCGAATGGAATAAAGAGAGAATAACACACATCTGATCTGATCATGCTGCAATAAGCAAATGACTTTTGGTAAAGTGCACATGTAAGTTGATATTTTTAAATCAGTGATCTGATTTAGATGTAAGTCTGTTATTAAAGCAAACAAGGATTGTTTCAGTTAAATCTTAGCGTTAGGAATCAGACTGCAAGGGCTGGTCTTTAGGGTGAGTGTATGTAAGGATAAGATGAGATACCACTGTGAGCCAGAGCTGCTGTTGCTGCTGCCAAAGCCTGAGATGTCACTCCTCCTGGGGTGGGAGTGTAGGCCATGCTGCCGGCCCCTCCATGCACTAAGTGGCCTGAGGACTACAATAAAAAAAGAAAAGATAAGCATCAGAATATATCCATCCAGTCATCCATTTTCTGACCCAAATGCTCCTTCTTTTAGGGTCATAAAAATATAGGGAGCATCAGAGGTGAAAGTAACAGAGAAGTACTCACATTACTGCAGTTGAGTTGCTTTTATTGGTACTTGTACTTTTTTGAGTGTATTTCTAAATCAGTGATTTTACTTGTCCTTAAGTACATTTTAAAAGTAATTTGATACATTTCTACACCCAACCGTTACTGAGTAAATGATTATTTTTGGTTTTAAAATGATCAACGGACATTGTGAAACTACAAAAAAATTGAAATGACCAGACAACAATCAAATGCATCACATCATAGCCGACCAATCAGATTAAACGTAACGCACGGCGCCAACGCGTCATTGAATGGAGGTTATTACTTGAGTATTTTATATATGACTTACTTATTTTAATCAAGTAACAGTACTTCTACTCTGTACACCTCTGGGGAACATCAAAACAAGCAAATTGTCAAAATTATTTGACCTTAATGTATATTTTCTACAGTTTTTGTTGCAGTGAAATCCCAAATTACTCTGATTTTTGCAATGAAGGGAATATAAAAACACTGTGAAGTATCAGAGGCTGTGGAGCTACTGGTGATTTTGCGTTATGTGCTCTTACAGAAATCATTGAAATGTTACAAACTCCAGACAGAATTATTAATGGATGCAGTCCAACACCAGCTAGCATCAGGCTAATCAATTCAGAGTGCATGACGTTGTCCCAGCCTGATTGAAGACCAACAGTAAAACAAAAACCTACTATTTTATGACTTTTCATCATGTTGTCAAACTCTTCGTTAATCTTCTTGTACTTCTCGTCAGTGTGGGGGTTGAGGAGGACGTGGGAGGGGTCTGCGTCGGGGCTGTCACAGCATCGCTGCTCCTTTTTATTCAGAGTCTGTGAGGAATAAGATGAAGACCTTCATCATCACTCATTCAAACATTGAACATAAATATCAACATTGTGTATATAAATAATCTAACATGTCTGATGTATTGCAAATGCCAGAAATCGGTTGATACACATCTGTAGTTGTTTAAATATTTCATTTAAACAGTTTAACATTTGTCTTAAACTGCATAAAACAGCAGTTTACCATCAGTTTTACAGTAAAAGCACTTGAAATTCTTGATTTTCATTCAATGTTTTAGACCCTAGGTTCCCAGAGTGGGCTATGCAAATAGTCATAGGGGGTAGTACTAATGCTAGGTTAATGCTAACATTAAACTAATGCTAATGCTGTGTTAATGCTAATGCTAGGTTAATGCCAATGTTAATGCTAGGCAAATGTTAGTGTTAAGCTAAGGTTAATGCTATGCTAATGATAATTCTAGCTAATGCTAATGTTGATACTAGTAAATGCTAATGCTAGTAAATGCTAATGCTAGCAAATACTAATGCTAGCAAATGCTAATGTTAGGCTAATGCTAATGTTAACTAATTTTAGCAAATGCTAATGATAGGCTGATGCTAGCTAATGCTAGGCTAATGCTAATGTTAACTAATTTTAGCAAATGCTAATGATAGGCTGATGCTAGCTAATGCTAGGCTAATGCTAATGTTAACTAATGCTAGATAATGTGAATTAGAGGCTAATGGATAGCTAATGCTAGACTAATGTTAATGTTAACTAATGCTAGCTATTGCTAATGATTGGTTAATTCTAGCTAATGCTAACACTAGGCTAATGCTAAGTTCAATGACGCAGACCAGCACCTGCATCCTCACTTGCATTTACTTTAGGAAATGCAAATAGGAAATATATACTATTCCTTAACAGGATAGGTAACATTAATCGACACTGTATATCACATTACGCTACTATGTTTTGTGTGCAGGAGTAGCAAGTACATGGCTTCAGGTTAAAAGTCTGAAGGGGTACGAGACTGTGAAAAGTTTGGGAAACACTGTTTTAGACCAAATCTATTTGCCCATTACAAGTGAATTCACGCGCTACATAGAATAGAATGATTTTAAAGCCATTATAAAAGAATAAACAATGAGATTTGCTGTGCTACTTCTGTTACGTTGCCAAAAATAAGTAAATGTTACAATTTTAAAACAATATACAATCGTAAAAACCAATAATAATAAACAATTTGGTCCAAACTCAAAACTTGATGCCACTAATCCAGTTTTTATGTTTGTATATTTTAAAATACTTATCAATACATTTTTGATAAGTAAATTAAAACAGCCTGAAAAAGGTCTACATTAAACACAACTTCTGTGCAATTGACTTTAAAGCAGCATTAAATGAATCAGAAGATCCAACACTGGTGCAGCATAAGAGCCATCAATCTAAGGCGTAAACCTCAGAGATGTCATCACTTTAGGTGGTTAATAAAAAATAGAAGAAAAAAAAAGCTTGTCACTAAATAAGTTTGGACTTTTGTGTCAGTGAGTTGGTAAGTTGAGAATGGGTGTTTTGGGTGGAACACATGACCTCAGAGCTACAGTACGTTGTCCTTTTAATTGCGGGCGGAGGATAAAACTCACCAACTTAATGTCAACTTTCATTTTACTGGTTGTTAAAAACATAACACAGGAAGACACTGAACAGAGACGGTCCTTTCCATGTTTGGGATGATGGAGTGAATAGGAGCTCATTAGCTCTTTGCTCAATGCTTTTTGATCATTAACTGCACCGCTAAGTTTAGCAGCCACTCATTAAATGTGTTTGTGTGATGCAGGAAGGATTGTGTGTGAGTAGAAACCAGCCTGCTGTGGCATGACGTGAAAGAGGTGGATGGAAGGAATGCTGCTGAAACGCTGAGCTGCAAAAGCCAAGTGGATTACAAGTATGAATCGCTGCATCCCAAAGGGCTGAAATCTACATCTGTAAAGCATTAAGATGGAAAGTTACGTCACTAAAGTGTAAATAAAGCATCGGTTTACAGTACAGACACATTAAATGATGGATGTTATTCTATGTCACCTGGACTTTGGAGCGAAAGTCACTGTGAAAAAAAAAATCTATTCAACATACAGCATGATGCGAGTCCAACGTCTTACATCATCTCTGTGGAATCTCATTTGTGCTCCTAATGTCATTACACATCCTAATGTAAGAAAAGGAGAGCATGACAGCAGTCTGTCTGTCCACCACATGTGCTCAGCATTCTCACACTCTAAGCCAAACTTGCTGCAGTTGATGTCCATACATTAGTTCAATTATTTCTGTTTTTATAGACTTCGATAATGACAATTGGCTATATTTGATGTAAATCTCTAGTTTTTTTTGGGCGGACTATAGATTTCTGTATTTAAAACGTAATTTATTGTCACTCAGTATCATATTATTGTATCATCTGTAACCACTAAGGGTCCTACTTCAATCTGAAGAAAAATGTAAGTCATATAAAAAGGTTATTTGTTATGAGTATGTGGTTTTTGGTGAAAAGTGCTGGGGCTTAAGAGGTTAAATACTCAAAGCTTTAAACACACTCACAAATCGACGTAATACAAGCCTGGGAGTGTTCTCACGTGTAGGAGAATGTCACACACTGGCTTTAAAGCATGCTAATGAGCGTAGCAAAAATAATACATAAACAACTCTCCTGGTTTTGGGCAGGGTTGGGGTCAATTACATTTTTCATTAACAATTACGTCTGCATTTAACCAATGTTGAATAACAATTCAATTACCATTATGCTGAGCCGTATTTTTTCCAATTACAATTTAAATTATTATTATGTTTTTCCCCTGAAAGTCAATTACAATTACATTCTCAATTATTAAAGTTGAATTAAATCATAATTAATCAATGAATTAAAACAAACAAACCATAAAATGTAAACCCTCCTCTTGTGTTAGCTTTCTGTTAGCATCTATTATGTTAACAGTTTTGTCCACTGTCTTAAATCAGCTGTAAAATACACTAAAAATATTATCCATCATCCAATTTCTTTCCTATCTATTGGTTACTTTGTTAGGCTTCCTAATCAATGAAAATATATGTTTTCATATTTTTGGTGTGTGCGTCTGAGCCTTTTTTGTGTCACTATATCCCTCAATTTATATATTTTTTAAATGATAAAATGATCCTGAAGAGAAGTGACTGGCAGTGGGAAAAGTTGTTATGAAGCATATATTTACAATTGTTAATTACATGTGTAATCCATAGAACTGTGGCAATTTTGCGCAATGATCATGTGATTTTAATTACAATTATTCTCCATATATGATGTGTTGTGAAATGTGCAATGTTAGATTATTTCACAGAAATGCATCTATTTCACAGAGCTGTCATTAATGACATCCTTCTCCTGTTGGGGGCGGAGTTTCCTGTGATTTTGTGCGTATGGCAGGGTCAGAGCTTTTTTAAATGTTTTCTTTGATGTTTATGCACAATTTATGCATAATCAATGTAATCTGCTCAATGCGTAGATGCATACACAGTTTTTGACATTGCACCTAGAATGTTTTATAGACTTTATATAACATACTGTACGCGTTTCTTGCTTTCAGAGATTCCTAAAGATAGGAATTTTCCCTATTTTATTGGATGCTCTGACACATTGAATGTATTGACACAAGCACTTACTTCATCAAATTGACATCCTTGACATTTATTTTATTTTATTTTATTAATCCAGGTTTGCCACACCAGGTCTTGTTCTCATGCACGTTATTTTGAAATGGTGTTCTTTAATAATAATTAAAAATAAGAACCGAGAAGTAGATCTTTTTCTGTACTCTTTCCGCCCCTGATTACGTTATAATTGTACTAAATTACCAATTACAATTATAATTGACCCCAACCTTGGTTTTAGATGAAGAACAGACGGTTGTGCACAGTAACGTTCTAAGGAGTATTATTGCATCACAGTCACGTTAGTTCAGGCAGGATCGGAAGTCAAGCTAGCAGCGCTATCCTCCATCAGTAGCTGTTAACTGATCACAACCAGCTGATCATGTTCCATGCTTCCTATTGGTTAGAGTTAGTCACGGCGCTGCATTTAAACCACTGCAACGACTTCCGCAGGCTTGATTTTTATTTATACACGTGACTTGGAATGTGTCCATTTTCTTATAAGGGGGTTGAGATTGAATCCTTTAGGATTTTGTCCTGTCACCAGAGATTACAGACATTACAGACAGCTTTGAATTGTTTTCATCAGTAAATCAGTGCAGAATCACATGCTTTATGATCAGAGCTGAACAAAAACTACACCCCCCCCCCCCCCATAAATGAGCCGAGAACTGAGTTTGTCTACGGGATGTTGTTATGACTCCTATCCTCTGATCCACTGCTCACTGATACACATCATGTTACTGATGAACTCAACCTGAAGGTAAATGTAGCCCAATGGGACAATGTGATGACTCAGCACCTTTTAATGACAAGTGGCAGGTGTATTTGTTAAGCATCAGCAGATCATCATTTGATAAACCCTCCCCTGATTCAGTGTGAACTCAGCATGACTTTACACGAAAAGGGAGGGAAAACAGCTGTTATGAATCCTGTGATCACCACATTATTAACCATTCAATGTCAAATATCCAGCTTTTTTAAAATAAAAACCTATTAGCAGGTGTTATCATTTTGGAGATGCTCTTAAGTGACTATACAGTAAATAGCAACTTTATTGATGAAGGGCTGAGAAAGGCAGATTTTAAACTCTCAGCAATGGTTCTCATTCAGAAGGTAAATAATCTTTTTTGTAATTTTGGAAATAAGCAGCATGTATTTGTATTTTTAGAGATGGTAAAACACACACAAAAAGTGGAGAAGAGGACAGTCTGGCAATGAGAAAATCACTACATCACGTCTGGCTTCTGAGGACTATCTGAACGTGTCTCTTCAAGGATCTGAGAGTGAGTTTTCATATCAACTCAAATGTCAGAGTCAGCTTTAGAGGATCCAAAGGCATCATTGCCGCCATGAGGCACGAGCACCGCCTCGTAACATGTGAGGGTGACGTCAAGTTGCTGTTGGCCCAGTCAGAGATAAAAAAAGAGCCTTTTACCAGGCTAAGAATAGGACTGTGTGCCTGAGACTGATACTGACGTATGAAACATCAAACAGAACTGAAGGTAGTAAAGCTGTGGGTCAGACTCCAATCCATGCTGTTTGTGTGGGGTTGTGTTTGGACTGACACAGATTTATTTACTTATCAGAGGATCATGGAGACTTACGTGTTCCTTCCGCTGTGGTAGACGTTAAAATCTCAGTTATTAATCTAACAGAAGGTGTAACTGTGTCCCATCCTGATGGTCTTTAGGAAGATAAACTCTCTGTCACATTTTACAACGTATTTACACCAGTTCTTTGTTTTTTTTCGCTGGAACGTCTTCATTCATCATCTCTGTTCTGAGTTGTTTCCGGGTTTGTTGCCGCTGTCGGCACTAATCTCGCGAGAACTGCCACTCAGGTCACTTCAGATGGCAGTTTTTGTGAGGCTAGTGACGACGTTCAGTTTAGTAAGGCATCTTTTAATAATTATTACATTAAAATACGGGATAATTACAGGAAAATACTTATACGGGAAGATGGCGGGAAAGAGGGGTAAAATACGGGAGTTTCTCGGGCAAAACGGGATACTTGACAGGTAATGCGAGGACACTATAAGCCTTGTCACACTCTGGAACTACACATGCGTGACCTGGGGGGGGGTATCATAAATATAATGTATTATTATTATTAGTGTTTTAATAGTGTTTATATTATTAATATTACACATATTCAGACTCAGAAGCAAGGGCAGTCCTCTCGCTTCAACCCCTGGTGAATGAAAACACAGACTTCCTGGGTCTGCAGTGGGTGGATTAGGACTCTACCCCAGAATGATGCTCATATCTGAGCATTTTTATAAAATCGTTGTGAGAAACAGTATCAAAGCGACAGACCTCCTCTGCTTCCACACTCCTTCTCCCAAGCTTTTAACTCATGATTGTTATGTATTTTCTTTATTTACTTTATTGTTGTTTTCTTTTTCTGACTTGTGTAGTTGTTTTAACAACTTTAAAGTGTTTTAGAGTTTTTGAAAAGTGTTTGTAAATAAAATTTTGTATTATTAATGATGGGACAAGCAAGATTTCCGAGTGTGAAAAGGACGAGTATGAATTCTGACTTTAAAAAGGTAAATTTATGAGGAACACCATTCATTCACCAGCTCCATGATTATTTTTATTATTTTACTTCAATTTACGAATTTCAAGGAAGTGCACAAGATGGACAAGTCGATAAGTGAAATGGTTGGAAAAGTCAGAAAAAAACGGAATATTCAGCTCTTTCAAGGAATCAACAACACGACAGGTAAAATAATGTAAATCTCTGTCAGTCAAGGCTAGTTTATCCCTCTGCATCTTTTGAACGCATACACGAGAACTGAACGTTCTGAGAGTGTGAAAACGCTTATTGTTTCTGTATGGATTTTTCTTCTTTTTTACCCACCACTTTTCTTGGATTTTGAGGCCCTTCCCGGGGGGCAGTTTCATGAAATTTGGCGGGATGGTACACGTTGGAGAAAAACTTAACTTGTAGTTTTTTGATGCAATTTCAGGACTCGTTAGGACCACCCAGAGTTTGTAACTGTTCAGTGATTTGAACTAGCTGGATGGCATTTGGTAGGTATATGCATTGAGCCGTGACTAGCAAAAATGCAATTTGGACCTATAACACAAATTCAACAGGAAGTCTGCAATTTTGAATTTAGCCTGCCAAATTTAGCACTTTTTCTACCTTTTTGACCAAACCACACCGTCTCTTAGAGCTTTGACAATTTCCACATAAAAATTTAGGATTTATGTTTTTGAAAAGTTGGAGACCTGTTGATCCTGAAAACGGTAAGTTTTTAACCACATTGCCAGGTCTACAGGGGGTGCTAAAATTTCATACATTTTTGAATACCTCTGCCAAAACGAATTCAATCAAAACCTAAAGTCATGTGCAGAATGGGGAACGTGTTCCGCGAGCAATGACATGACAAT
The DNA here is from genome assembly GCF_900634775.1 of Gouania willdenowi. Lineage (NCBI taxonomy): Eukaryota > Metazoa > Chordata > Actinopteri > Blenniiformes > Gobiesocidae > Gouania > Gouania willdenowi. The sequence goes on along the minus strand of NC_041046.1, from coordinate 7,587,995 downwards.
TCTCGTGACAAGTCTTACTGCCCCCTGGTGGTGATGGAAAACCACTTTTTTTTCTGCTATTTATTGTGCTGTCATTTTTTCAACACATGCTTCTCAAATGTGTTCAGAAATGCTTTGGACAAGTTGATGATAATTTTTCAGTGTTTACGGAACGCACTTTCTGTGGCAGAGCGCCATTTGCTGAAAAACTCCCCTGAAGAACTCTGCCCCCCCCCAGCAGAGGCATGCCCCACACTCTGTTCTACAGCATAAGGAAACAATCACCAGCACCACACAGATGTTCACAGGAGACAGATGCCTCACTACACAACCAGACCTTGTGCCGTACGGAATGAAGTGTGGCTTTGAACGCGGCCGGTAGGAAGGAGTCGCCTCGTGTCTCGACGGGTGCGTGGGCCCGTTATTTTTGTTGAAACTCTGCCCAACATGATGGGAGAATTAATTGACCCGCTCCCACAAAATAAAACTACATTAAATCCAAACAGACATTGTTGCCACAAGCTGAGATTAACTTTAAACGTAGTCAAATCTTGTGCCTGAATGTTGCAAATACACTCACCGATATGCAAAAAGCAGCAGTTGGCTGTGTAACATTTGTTAGACTTCAGATGTCGGTCTGCCTGCCTTAGTGTGTGAATAGACAAATGGAGGCAAATGAAGCCTGTCTAATGCCCAGCACTGCTTTTACAGGTGTCTGCCTGTGGTTTACGCCACATTACACCAGAATACGCTCACAATGGCTACTGTGAACCACTCATGTGTACAAGCTCTACTGTTATTACATCCGACAAGCAGAACGCACTGTTCATTCAATGGATGTGTCAGAATGAGGATTTGATTTTCAGATCTAAACAAATGAGGAGGAGAGCTGAGACTTTCAGGAAATGCTGCTTTCATCACACCTGTGTTTAAAGCATTACATATGACTCACGTGTCAAACTCAAGGTTTACGATCCTTATGGATACACATTATGATTTATCACTGAGAAACAATTAGAAAAAAAACATTGCTCATGAAGTAAAACAAAATATTATTCATCTGCAGATACTTTAAGGCAGAGGTAGGCAACTTTTATCAGAGCGAAGCTGTTTGATCGGAGGACCACATGATCAACATTAATGTTAGCATTTAGAATAATGAGTGATCAAAGCATTAATACAGGAGAGAACATAGAGTTTATATAGTAATTTTGTGTGTTTTTCTGTCATTCTGTGTATGTCTCTTGTTTTCTTACTCGTTCTGTTGTCCTTTTGTGTGTTTTTCCTGTAAAATATGTTTTTTGGAGTCATATTGTGTATGTGTGCTGCCAATTTGCATTTTTTCGAGTCATTTTTGTGCATTTTTGTTTGTAGTACTGTGGGTTTGCAGTCATTTTTCATGTTTTTCTTGTGTCCATTTGTTATCATGTCAAATTTTTTTAATGGTAAAATGCAGGAATGCTTGATATTTTAATAATTAACTACATACTGTATGTGTAGAACTGTACATAGAATTGTAACATGGTTCAGCAGTTTTGCGTTAAATTATAATTGATAATTTTTATAAAATTTTCATGGCAATGATAATTACAAAGTCAGTTATCTAAACTCAATTACAATTTAATTATGATTACAACAGCAACAGATTTTTAAAATTACAATTATAGTTACGCCATAATTGTAATTAATCATCAATTATGCAAATACAATTATAAGCACACACTAAGGCCTCTGCCTGAGGAGGCTCAGCCATGTTTTGACTACCGCTTTCAGTAACATACATAACACTGAGAACACAAAAAAGCAGGATGTTTCACCGAGGCACACACGCTGAAAGCTGGTGAACCTCTGAATCCCCCCAAACCATATGACATTATAAACCCTGTGTCAGCATCTGACCAGCAACCCTAAAGCTTAACTCCGTCTCATTCATCAAAACCACCACAACAGGACCCATCAACGGGACCAACCAAGTGCTACCAATTCTCTCCATTATTCTTGATTGTGAGCTAATGTTGTCTAATATAGCCATCCCTCTCAGAGTGTCCTTGCAGGTCACACTCAGGGAAAATTTTGTAGTTTTTTGGTGAGTTTGCACAAACCTCCACACACACCTGCCACAATTCACTGCTGTCTGTCTGTATATAAGTGGTTTCTAATGTTTGACTACTTTAGTTCAGAGCTGCAGCTGTCAGTCAGTTCTGTCAGAGGCGTGATTTTGATGGAAAACGCTCCAGGATCAGCAAAAACAATCTGTTTGCGTGTTCACACCGATACAAACGAAGCAGACTTTACTACACCTAATCATTACTGAGTAAATTATTGTTTTTTTTATTTTAAAATGATCAACGGACATTGTGAAACTACAAAAAATGAAATGACCAGACAATCAAATGCATCACATCATAGCCGACCAATCAGATTAAACGTAATACATGGCGCCAAAACAGCATTAAATGCTGGTTATTTTCTCAGTTTTAGAGTTCATGAATGTATCTATACTTAGAGCTTGAACATGTTATTTAATAAAAAAAAGAATTGTTGATTGAGTTATAGAGAGTATGAATTTCAGTCTCTGTAAAGGTTACGTACACAGCTCAACGTGACTCATCTTAACCATTCATTTCTAATAACATGGCAGCGAGTACAGGCTGTGAAACACGGACTGTCGTGCTCAGAGGCCGTGATGAAGAACATCAGCACTAATGATGCTGAAGGACCTGACAGAAAGGATCCCGTCACTTAATATGTTCAAGTCCCAGTCCATATCATTGCAGAAAGAAAAGACAAAGGTTTTTAGTTGTGCTGTCAAGAGATTAAAAAGAAACGTGTGATTAATTAATCATGCTCTGTAATTAATTAATCTACCGTATTTATAAGGCGCACTTAAAATCCTTTAATTTTCTCAAAAATCGACAGTGCGCCTTATAATCAGGTGTGCCTTATGTATGAAATGAATATGTCAAAATGTTTTAGTACAACTTTGATAAACTATAAAGCTGCACTGCTTGATGGATTTTTGGCGCTTCAGGGCTACCGTAGTCAGGCGCCTAGTGGAGTGATATGTACCTGTACTGTGCTTCAACATACTGAACTGAAAAAGTGGGTGTAATATTCTGTATTTTATGTGTTAATAAGAGTTATTGTAAATGAGTTGAATAAAGTTTGACTTATCCGACTGTTTTGTTTCGCGTAATGAGCCTTAATAATAATAATAATAATAATAATAATAATAATAATAATAATAATAATAATAATAATAATAATAATTAGAACAACAAACCGGTGCGCCTTATGTATGAAAATAGACCCGGTCAGATCCCTTCATTGATAGTGCGCCTTATAGTCCGAAAAATACGGTAATCAATTTTTTAATCGCACCTAAAATTGCTGATCAACGCCCTCAACTTGTGGTACTTTCATTTATATTACATTAGCGTGGCAGATCAAAACATTGATATATAACAAAGTGTCTTTATAAAGTTTGTTTATAACAGACTTAAACAGATGCAGGCGTAGCATTTACATTCCTCTGTATTCGTGACTATTAGTCCTGAGGGCTGCCTGTCATATTGATGTGAATTTTATTTAATCTCCAAATAAAACGTCATATGTAGTGCTATAAGTGATCACATCATAAACAGTAAGAACACTCCTTCAGATAATGTTATTTATCAGTGAGTTTGTTCATTTGTCAGACACGCCATGATCGGAGCATACAGCAGTTAGCGCTGTCCATGCTAGCTGTCCGTGCTAGCCGCTACATGTTTAGCATTGAGGTGGTAGTGGGGGCTACAAAAGCTCTGTGGTGCAAAGCCTTTCTTGCACCATTTGCACACAACGGGCTTTTGTTTTCCATCCGGTGTTTTTTATAAGCTAAAATTAATGCCAACGAAGCTGAGAAGCTCCGCAGGCTCCCATCTTGTTATTGTAGTCTGTGCATCAGTATTATGGGTATACCGGAAACTCTTGAAATGAGAAAAGTTCCGCACTGTTTGGAGCGCTAAAAAAAGCGATTAACGCCGTTATTTTTTTTTAGTGCGTTTTTTTTTTCTTCCTGTAATTAATTAACCGCAATTAACACGTTAAAGTGACAAACCTAGTTTGGTGTAAAGAAAGACACAAACCACATTGGCAGATTTCATCCCATTAAACCAGTTTTTTTGAGAAGTTGTAGAAATGGAAATGACCCACCTCTACGATGTCTGAGTTGGTTCTGCTCTCGTGCGGTTCGTTGTACTCGGTGTATTTGAGCAGGACTTTGTCCATGTCGGTGCTGGCGTACTGAAAAAGCTTGTTGGAGCCGTTGAAGATGATGAGGGCGATTTCACAGTCACACAGAATACTCAACTCATAGGCCTTTTTCATCAAACCAAACTTCCTCTTCATGAAAGTCACCTGAAGAAACAAAAAGCTCAGATCAGTGTCTCACATCAACCTATAAACCAATATAAACAGTGCATTAGTGTTATTATCGCTCTCATGTGAGCTTCCCCCAGCTGCTCGGGTTTCTTTAAACAAATGCTACTGTTATTATGAATCAAATTTAAAAAAGTAACTATTCAAGGTTTGCTTCTCATTCTCTGGAAGAAAAAAAAATGCATTCAAATTAGAATAGTGCAACATCAGTATCATTTTACAGCAGATATTTTTAAAATTTATAACGCATTTTTCCCCATTTCTTGTTTGCTTTGCATAACAAATATTCATATTTTTATTACAAAAAAACTCCAGCAGCACTCCCTATAAGGATAGGTATAAAAATAATTATGAGGGGAAAATACTTGAATACAGGTTAGTTTTACACTGGTATTGAAAAACCAATTTGTCCATTTGGTCAAAAATAAATAAATACACTTTTTTTCCATAACTGAAGTTGAATTAGTTTTCATTTCTTGCACAGATGATGTTTTATGTAGAATATATAATGTCTCCTATATAAATAAAGAACAATTATTTATATATTTTTAAGTTTTGCTTAGTCACAATTTGTTTCAGGATGGTACTGGTACATACCCTTTGCCCATTGGCTGTAAGAAATAAAATGGTATTTTTTATTTATTTATTAGAGGTACAAGCAAATTACTGATATGACTAATGCAGCTGCTTCCCCAATAGAGTTAAACATTAGTGATGAACGGAGAAGAAAGCATTTGTCAAACTCCAGATGGATGTGTTTAGCATCGTAATAAATATTAAAGCACAGATTTGTGAATTAAAAACACGAAGCCTGAGCTTCACACACACACTTCTAGCATCAATAACTTTTTAATGAAACGTCATCAACACACAAATGACTCCTCTTTACCATCAGTGTGAGGTGGACAACATGCCACGAGATAGTTTTATCAAATTATGATTTGGTTTTAAAATGCAATAACCAATGAATGAACAGATTTTACCATTTCAGGTTTGGTTCAGAATGGAAGTCAACATCCTGCTTATTGTGTCTCAGTGTCAACCTTCCATGAAGAGAAAAAAAGTGCTGGTGCATTTGACAGATGAAGGAACATCACCAAACATCCCAAAATAGTGCAGAAGTACCTAAATATACAGTAATGTGGCCCCCTGTGATAGAGCCAGACTGAAGAAATGTTGATCTAAAAGAGCTTCAGACCAGACACCCAACATCAAAAATAAACATCATCCCAGATATTTATTTTCCAGCCACATCCCTATTTCCAGAGCGTGTGGCGTCCTCAGACAGGCTGGGGTTTGTTGTGCCGTTGGAGGTGATGTATATAAAGAGAAGGCGGTGGTAGCTAGTGGTGTGGCTCCAGAGCGAGACACTGAGGAGAGAAGGCTGCTGTGTGTCCTTAGAGTTGACCCTCCCTGCTAAACACTGGGTGCTAACCCCAAATGACCATCCTCACCACCAGCTGTTCCACATACTGTAGCTCTAGGTGCAGCTTGTTTAATGAGGCTTAGGAAATGGTTCCTAGTGGGTTTTAATCACAAGGTGATTAGAAATATGTCAATAAAGTGGATCTGTATTACTGTTTGTCTTTGTCTGAAGTGGTTGTTTTACAGAGGTAAATACAGTGAGTTCTGCCAGGCCACATAAACACGCCACAGATCATTAACAAAACATCACCAGTCAATCCCTAAACAAGTAACAAGCAAGTAAATGTACTGTGTGTTTATAGCCTGAAGAAAGACTGTAAGAATGTGTTCAAACAAAGTTTTGTTCGGAGGGTTGTGTGGGAAAAGAACCCCCTAAACTACAGCAAAGCTTATTTTTAAGACTGCTAAACCTCTACGTAGGGCCTAACCTACCAAGCTGGATTTCCTCTTATCGTGCTAACTTCCTGGATTTAATCGGTGTGTGCTGTATTACGAAGCTTGCTAATTTCTTACGGGGCTAAATCACCATGGTAACTTAGGCTGAATGACTAACCTGGTCGGGACCAGGTTTTGTTCTGGCTAGGATCTATGGTAAATGGTAAATGGACTTGATTTATATAGCACTGAAGCAGTCCCAAGGCGTTTTACATATCAGCTCATTCACCCAATCACTCTCACATTCACACACCAATGGGACAGGACTGCCATGCAAGGCGCTAGTCGACCACTGACGACCCTCTGCCACCTGAGCCACCGTCGCGAGTACTAAAGTCCCGCCTCCTGACCAATCAGTTCTCTTAGAAAACGACTTGTCCAATAAAAGGAGGATCATTGTGAACACGTCTCTGTGTGGATCTGATGTGACAGCTGACAGGATAGAGAATATTTATTCTTATTTACCCATGACATCCTATAGGAAACGTACAGTATAGATTTATATCTGACAGACTTTAGTCAGATGATAAAGCCTGTGTGCATCAGGTGCTTTCAGACCAATTCATTAATGAATTAATGTATTCTGTGGTGATGCTGAGAGCCTCAGTCCTGTAAGATAATATAAAATATAAATATTGTCCATCATGTGGTGTAGGCTGATCTGTATGAAAGCAGCATCAGAGCCACAGACATAATAATTATAATCTCACTAATTTAAGCATTAACACTCATCAATTCCGATATTAATTACTTGCTGCTTTTACTGCAGAAATACTGAATTATGGACTTTAATTATGCATATTTTTCATGAATTATTCCTCAGTTGTGACTTAAGTTGTTCCAAACAGTTTCTCCATGATTGTGATTGGTCTGAGGTTGTAATCTCCTCCTCTGTCACAACAGCGCACACATAGCCAGGCTGAAATCACCTCACTTAAAGCTAGGGTAGGTGATTTTCTCCAGAAACACTTTTTAAGTTTTTGGTTGAAATTGTCTTTATGTCCTGACAGAAATTAAGATCTTATGTGCTCTGAAAAAGGAACAAAGAAAATCCATCATCCGTAGCAGCTGTAAACCTGTAATTACTTTGACCAATGGAAGAAAAAGAAACCGTTTTTTTTTAACCAATCACGTCTCCCTGTTTTCCTGCTCGTTCTCGATCCCTCGCATGCACAAGCTCACACTGAATGCGCGTCACCGCTGACACAGTTTATGGTCATGTTTTTTAACATATGTAATGATAAAGTTTATTGTTTACTTACTGCTGAATGAGACGACAAAGTTTCTACACAATACAAGCGATGAACTGAGGTCTGCTGTTGGAGCATGTGAGTGAGACGGAGCACAGAGGGGAGGGGCAAGTGTGGTAAAGGCGGAGCCATTAGGGAGGTTACGTTCAAAATCATGCTAGCTTTTGAAAATTGTCTACAGTACCTTTAACTTTGTGTGTTGTAATCTAGATTCATAGGACAGTTTCTGTCTGACGGTGAATGTTTGCTTAGGTGAAGCCTGTAAACAAAGATACAGTAAATACAGGATAGAATTATCTAGCTTCATAGTACACGCCCTAAAACAGTAACTAAACCCCTGCTTTGCCACTAGGAGGGAAATTCAAAAAATGGCTTGTTTATGAGCGGGACTCCTGGAGCAGTTAAGACACGCCCAGTCTATACTATAAAATCTCTAATGAACAATCTATGCTATGCTAACTGGCTACTCATTACTCAGTACAGCTCTATTTACTCTCCTCTCACCACAGATTGTAGAGCTCACAGGTGCTAGTTTTTATGAAAGGGGCGGGGCAACGCAAGATATTCCCAAAACATCACATGATCTTGTTCTCAGCCAATAGCATTACCAGTTGTAATATCCGGGTTTCAACCCATAGAGGGCAGTCACTCTGACATTTTACAACTAAATATGACAAATTGAAATACTTTGACTAAAATGTTGAGAGTTGGACCAGGAAATACATTTGTATTCAGCAGGAAAAAAATGATTTGAGGGTTTAGTTACTCTTTAAACATAATGTAATCTAGTTTATTTTTGGGAACGGATTAAAAAAAAAAAAAAACTTGTCTGTGTTCTTGTTTTACAGCAATAAGAACAAACCTCAGCCGAATGCCAAATGTCCTCTTTGCCTCATATAGTGGCAGTTATCTGGATCCGTGATACAGTAGGTCCAAATGTATGGGAACCACTCATTTTTTTACTACAAAAAAATCGTGATGAAATGCACAATCCAATTTGGATGAAGCTTGGTGAGGTAATTGTGGAAGCAACCCAACATAAGTACATTTTCATGAAGTTTGGTTATCGCTAAAAATAACAACAGATTTTTTAAACTTTTCAAACTGATCCAGAATCACTATATTGATTCAAATCAGCAGATCCCCTCCAAAATTTAATGGAATTTTCCATGACATAAGGTCTATTTTTGGTTCAAATTTAGTGAAAACCCTTTAAGTACTTTGGACGTATTCCTGCTAACAAACAACAAACAAATAAATATGTAAATGCCAGTAAAATATGTCCTGCATTGCTGATGTTGCTGTGGTTTTCTGAATAAAAAGGGTTTCATATTAGAAGAAACAAAGTGACACTGACCTGACGGTTCCTCTCATCTACAATACGAGTGATCTGAATCTTCTTCCTTCCCATCGCCAAACCAACGTCCACCCACAGCTGTAGAAGAAGAAGATCAGAGCGTTCTGCTCGCTTTGGGACCAATCAGGTGACGATCCTTCCAATACAGTCCCACCATCAGTGTGTGTTTCTCCAGGAGCAGCTCAGCATTGGTCGCTGGTAAAGATGGACACACATTAAAAAAAAGTTCAATCATTGTTATGAACATATTGAAATTAAATTCATCACAAAAAGACTCTATCACTTTTTTTTTCAATTTAAACTTTTGTTTTGAGTTATCTTTAATTTTTTAAAAAAAGCATGTAGCGTTTGGATAAAAGTAAATTTAATAACACTTCCACATTTTACACATTTGCTTAAACAAAACTAGTTATGAAATTTCCTTATTACGTACCAGTTTTATCAATTTACACATATCAGAGATGATGGATATTTGAATGAATCATCATTCTTAGGGCTTTGTGTCAGTCAGATTAAGTGGTACTCAATCCATCAGTGAAATTCTACTATTAAAATGTATTCTACAAAATATCAAAATCATCAAGTGAAACTGTGAACGACTCATTAAATCACTCAATAACAGTTTTTCTTTGCACTTGTTGAAGTGTACGTGTTGGTGGTCACGATGTCCCCTCAGTGACGTCACACACATAATGTCTGACTGTAAGCTCAGAAACTTTGAAAAGACTCCCAATGCTTGAATTAACAACGTAATGTTAAAATAAATAGCTAATGTTAATGCTTTTATTTATTTTTAATAATTAATCACAATATATCCACTGGTGTGTTTGTTTCACTTCCCCTTTAAGAAGAAATTCAAGTTTTTGCCTTTAACCTTGTAAACATTAACACATTATTTTTCTCTAACCTTTTTTTTTTTGGAGGGAAAACAATTATAACCAAGTCTACTTTATGCTGCTTAGGATCCTTATTTGGTCTACCTGGGCATAAATCTAATCAATGTAGATATGTTTGTAATATACATCACTAATGAGGAAACTCTGGGAAACAGATCGCAGCTCCTGTATTTCTATGTTTGACAATTAAATAAAAGCTAAACAGTTCAATGAACAGATGCAGTCAAACACAGAGGAGTAAAACAATGTATGATGAAAAGAATTCACATGAGATGATAGTTCCAAATAATAAGGATCAATTTAGTCTCACACTCTAAACCAGTGCTTCTCAAACACGCCTTTCTCCAAGTCCCCCCTTATGTCTGACTTCAACATTTTGCTTATAAAACTATTTAAAAACAACTATAGAGCAAAATGATGAAATGAATGAGTGATAACACACATTTTAAATAATCTCATTTTTGTAACAATATTTAATGCAGTGGTTCCCAACCTTTTTTGGATCGTGACCCCATTTTGATATCAAGAATTTCTGGTGACCCCTAAGACATTTTAATTTTTTCGAATTAGGTTTTGATCATACATACATACATACATACATACATACATACATACATACATATATATATATATATATATATATATATATATATATATATATATATATATATATATAAATTCACTACGTGAAAAAAATATAGTGAAAAATCAGTTTAACTAAAAAAATCAGTTTTACTTTTTCAGAAATTTCAGGCTTTTTTTTTATATTTATCTTGTTTTTTGTGTACAATGCCTTATTCTAATAAATTAATAATTTATATTTTTAACCTGTTACTAAGATGTATATTTAGATTGACATTTATTTACTTGTTTGTGTTCTTTTATATGTGTATGTAAAACCCTTTTATCAAAATAACAGTCTACTCTATAGTGTCAAACTTTAATGATTAAAAAAATAATAATAAATAAAACCTAAGAATCCCTTATCAGCCAGTGAGCAGAATCACTGCCAGAACCCTCCCATTAGTTCTTTGGTTACACTTGAAATCCAGCAAATGAACAGCAATAAAAGAGTAAAAACTAAGCATCATCACTCACCCTGTGAGACTCTGAGAGGCTGTTTTGCAGTGAGCAGCAGCTTGTCTTGTCCTGTGTGTCCTGTGTGTCTTGTCCTGTGTGTCCTGTGTGTCCTGTGTGTCTTGTCCTGTGTGTCCTGTGTGTCCTGTGTGTCCTGTGTGTCTTGTCCTGTGTGTCCTGTGTGTCCTGTGTGTCCTGTGTGTCGTGTCCTGTGTGTCCTGTGTGTCGTGTCCTGTGTGTCCTGTGTGTCCTGTCCTGTGTGTCCTGTGTGTCTTGTGTGTCTTGTGTGTCCTGTGTGTCCTGTGTGTCTTGTGTGTCGTGTCCTGTGTGTCCTGTCCTGTGTGTCTTGTCCTGTGTGTCCTGTGTGTCCCAGCTTCTCCACAGTGTCTCTGAGCCCAGCCTCTCATCAACCCTCAGCTCTTTCTTTCCTAATCTCATCTGAACTGGGAGGAGGCAGAGCAGAGTGAGACGTAGCCAGGCTTTATTCTAACCCTCCCCTGGATTATTGCAGCATGCGGAACACACACACACACACACACACGCACGCACGCACGCACGCACGCACGCACGCACGCACACACACACACACACACACACACACACACACACACACACACACACACACACACACACACACACACACACACACACACAGTTCACAGGATGGTCAAATAAAACAAACTTGTTCTCCAAAGAAAATGCAAAGCTGATTTCTGCCTGTGAGAATCTATTCTCATAAAACACAGTAGATAATCTGTCACTAAAAGGCTGGTGACCTGAAGAATGTATAACATTAGCATAGCCTGAAGTGGGTTTTTTCTTCTCATCTGTAAATAATAATGTTCCTCCACTGCCTTACTATGTGCAATATTACCCCATCGCTTATTTCTATATTTTTTCTGTACTGTTATCTTGAGCAATATCTATTATTTTTATTTATTTATTTAAATTTTATTTTAGTTTTTTTTCCCTTAATTTTTCCTTTCTTTATTTCTATTTAGCTTTCTTGTTTTCTTGCTCTTTGTGTCTTTGGCTGCTGTGAACGTGTGAATTTCCACACTGTGGGATAAAAAAAACAGTATAATCTAATGTAATCTAATCTATCCATGTCAGTTATTAATCATGGTTATAGAAGCTTTTCACTGTGTGCCATCATACTGTCGCCATATTGGAGGTACTCAGCAGGTAAACAAAGCAGAGTCTGAACGTCGATCAATAGGGAAATAGTGAAGTATTGCCGTGTTTTTGGCTATACCAGTCTGTCCGACCGTGGAAAACATTTGGAGTTTTATAGACTGCAAAAAGTTATAACAAAACAGGGAGAACAACGTCAAACGTTATAAGAGGAAATGAGGCCCTTGTGGTTAGCGGAGCTAAACCAGGATCTACGAGGCAAAAATCTGGACAACATCTGAATTTGTTCGTCCCATTTCTTGTCAGGAAGTGAATTATTGATAGCAGCGGCTCTTATCTCATTTTCTAGTGTAATGATAAGAATATAATTCATATCAACCTAATGCATGTGGCATTAATGACCTAATGTACTGTACTCACATTTATTAGCCTGCACAGTTGTTAAAATGTAGAGCTAAAATGTGCTGTATTTCTCATTGAATTCCAGGTAAAAGGTTTGACCTTAACAAAAAGATGACCCAGATTGGGTTAGGGTTAGAACCAGGTAATTGACTATATCAGGATAAGCAATAGACGGAAGACTCTCCAGGTCGTCATTGATCCAAGAAAAGGGAGCCGACTCGTATGGATCTGCACCACCAATAAACCCTAATTTTCCTGTGGACCAAGTCCTTCCCAGTATGCCTTTGTATCTGCAAAGCATTTTGAGGAGCTTTTCTGTGGTTTCAGACATTTATCCATTGCAGTGTTTACCTACATGTGCCTCCAATATGGCCACGTAAAAACCCTCTATATGACAGGTGGATTTCTGATGCTCAGAGGTCACAGATTTCAGCTGCTCTGGAGCTGAATGAAGTATGATATAATAGAAACATATGATAAAGTTCATTCCACCAGTATGTAGAACTTGGATTGAAATATCTGAGGGATTAATATTCCAGGATGTTTTCATGGCAAGACATAAATATTACAAACATGAAATATTTGGCAGACCTAAGATGTATTTGAGTGTGTCACATTTTATCTCTAAACAGATTTTTATTTGATGGATTCCTCCTCATTAATCCACTAAACGAAATGCTAAATATTTCAATCACATTTTACTGAGAAAAGGCTTTGTTATGGCGAGTTACATGTTCACTAACACGCTGCAACACCTTGTAAATAACACACATCAGGGCACAACACAACAGGTTACAGCATGTCTTCTTACAGTGAGTGTGTGTTTACATGCTGACTCAGCATCCACAAGCAAAACTATCCAAAGTGAATATATATGGGAATGCTGGGACACCTACAGTGTGCTCTGTGACTGGATTTATACATGCAGAGGTGTAAAACGTACTGATATAGTACATCCTACTCAAGTAAAAGTACAGTTACTTGTTAATTGAACTCAAAGTAAAAGTTACATGAATTACATTCTAAAGAAAAGCAACAACATGATGGTAAAAATAAAATAAAAATCTCTTTAAACAGGACAAAACCTCCAGTCACAACCAGATAGATACGATACAAATTGGATTATGAACCACATTAAAATGAAAGTATCTCACATTGACCTGATGTATGCTTCTCAATAACTTTGAAATTCACCCCTCACCCCCCTTTCTTATGGATGTATCTTTAATACTAAGTCCCAGAACAAACCTCCTCACAGCACTGCTCTTTATCTCATCCATGAAATCCAATCCACATGGCTCTTTGGTACCATGGCCGTGCTTTGTCAGGGTGTGAAATTCACTTAGCACTAGAAGTCCCATTGAGGGGTCATTTGTCTCTATACTGTACTTATAAAGCCCACAGAAGGGTCATTTGACCTGAAGGCTTTTACCAAACACCTTCTCCTACGATGCAAACAGATGCTTTTGTTATGTAAACAAGGCCCCACAGGAGGAGGAGCCACTTTTTTTTTAGTTCTTGCTGAGGTTTATTGATGAGGTGTGTGTGACATGAGAAACAACAACTGAGATTTGTTTTTTGTTTGCTTTTATCATAGTTTAGGAAAACAGGAAAATAGTAAAAAATACAAGTAATAAAACAAATATTTACAATTTTAAAAAAGTATGCATTATTAGGTGTGAGTGTGTGTGTGTGCGTGTGTGTGTGTGTGTGTGTGTGTGTGTGTGTGTGCGTGCGTGCGTGCGTGCGTGCGTGCGTGTGTGCGTGTGTGTGTGTCATTTCAGCTCTCACTCCCTCACTCAGCATTGGTCAGAACATACCTGGCACTGCCATGGTATGTTCTTTCTACATTTGCCACATGTGTATTTGTAGCAGTCAACACATCGTACAGAGGCACTATTTTTCTTGCATCGATGGTTGACCTGACACTTTTTCATTTTCCCAGGACCAGGTGTGGGAGGTTGTTGAAGAAGAAGTTGCTCCTTGCATGCCTTCTTTGCACCCACATGAGAGTTAGCCAACTCTGTTGCAAGCTCCAACAGGAAGTCTATCCGTCTCTCCTGCCTCCCGGTGCATGTTTGATAAAGCACATATGGATTCAGTGCTGCCATGTCAATCATGTTGTAGAACACTGCGACTGGCCATCGCCATGTTCCTGTGCGCACACTGCACTCCTGCACCATCTGGTCCATCACATCTACGCCGCACTTTGTGGTGTTGTATTGGGTGATGGTGTTTGGCTTCCTTTTGGTGGTATCCTCAGTCTCAACCATGCTGTGCATGCTGCTGAGAACGTAGACGGTCTTCTTCCGTTTGGGCGCATACACTGTCAGTGTGGCACCAGTGGTTGAAAACACCTAATAAATAAGATAAATTGTTATTTTCACAGCACACACAATGACACACGGGGGTTGATGAAAAAAAGACTTGCAACATACCTGAGTGGTGAATTCAAGGTGGTCTGTTTGTCTAGTTGACAGAGGAATTTCCCTGCGAATCTTGTTAACTGTGTCAAGGATGGTGGTTTTCAGGCTAAGCAGTCGTTGTGCAAGTGAGAGCGATGTGAAGAAATTGTCGGTGGTGACAGCTCGGCCCTTGTTCATCAGCCTCATCACTACACTCTCTGACAGTCTCTCCCCACGAAGACGACTGGGGTCGACAAGATATGGGAGGATATTGCAGATGTACTTGGATTTCAAGTCGCAAGCCACCCAAAATTTGATCCTAAACTTGTCAGGTTTTGTTGCAATGTACTGCAGGAAACAGCAGTGAGTCTTTGACGGGAAAAGCTGTTCATCAATAGTGATGTGTCGACCAGGGTTGTAGGATGTGATGCAGTTGGTGACAAACGATCCCCACACATCAGGAATTGCAGCAAACTTATCGGTCTCCGCTCGCTCACTGCGCGTGAACATGTCATCAAAGCGTAGGTGTCGCATGATGTCTTGGAAGCGGTTTCGGGACATAGTTGCAATGATCCGTGGGTTTCCCAGGTTTGCTGACCAGCTGAAATGAATTCTTATTTGAGAGAAAGCTATAAGCTATTTCTATAAATATGCAAATTCGGACCATTTCACAACTGGCTGGTGACCCTACATGACAATGTGAGAAATGGTCAATCGAGTCCTCTGCTTGTTATAAATGAAAGATCCTCTCAAAACTCCCCTGTTTGTACACCTCTTTTTGTGCCACAGTCAGCCAATTGAGCAACAAACAAGTGAAATCTGCATTACAGTTGATGATACTCATATCCAATGTGAGAAGCAGTATTAGAGTTAGAGTTCCTCTGCTTCCTACTCTTGTATTTTCTCTATTTACTTTTATTGTTGATAGTTTTTTTTATTTATTTCCTTTTTTAACAACTGTAAAGTGTTATTGAA
Organism: Gouania willdenowi; assembly: GCF_900634775.1. NCBI lineage: Eukaryota > Metazoa > Chordata > Actinopteri > Blenniiformes > Gobiesocidae > Gouania > Gouania willdenowi. Next base: position 7,572,241 of record NC_041046.1, on the reverse strand, counting down.
ATGTGCTTGTAAATAAAATGTATTGTTATTATTGATAGTAAAGCTAGATTTTTGAGTGTGAAAAGTGAATTCTCACTTTGAAAAGGTACATTTATGAGGTACACCATTCTCTAACCAGGTTCATGATTATTTTTATTAAGATATTATTTTACAAATTTGAAGGAGGTGCACAAGATGGACAGGCCGATAAGTGAAACATCACTGTTTATCTGATTGATTTTTTAGCTTGTGTGCAGCATTATCTTTAGCAGCTAACTCATCATTTCTACAAATGCTGAAGTACTGAACCAGAGCGAGTGTGAAAAGGCTTGTAAGGTGTGAACAGTTCCTCTCCCCCTCCCTGCTGAATCCTCCAGCAATGGTCGCATTGCTTCATTTACAAAGGAAAGGATGCTGATTGTTGGTGTCAGTTTGAGCTGAGGGTCTTTTGACCCATTGCCGGGACTTATAGGAGGTCTGGAAAATCCCGGGACTTCAAGTGTTAAAGCGGACATATTAAAGATTAAAGATTAAAGATTAAATCGGGCTTTCGCCTTTAATTGGCCATGTAATGTTAGTACATTATTGGAATTTGTCTTCTGCACTTAACCCATCCCTGAGGAGCAGTCGGCAGCCATTTTGCGGCGCCTGGGGAGCAGTTCGGGGTTAAGGGACTTGCTCAACATCCCACAGTGACGGCCCCGGTGAGGCTTGAACCAGCAACCCTCCGATTACAAGCCCAGCGTCCTTAACCACTAGGCCACCACTCCACTTTTTTAGCCCTTAAATGCATTTTGTTGTATATTTAGAGTGGAAGAGTAAAAACACTTTATTATAGGGAGGATATAAAATGAGAGGACAGTGTCACACCTGGGTGAGGGAGAAGGGAACAAGGAAGTTAAGGTAGGAAAACGGGTAGTGTTACATCCAGGTGGGGTGGGAAGGGAACAGGGAGGAGGGAGTCAGGGTAGGAAATGGAAAGGATGGAGAAGAGTTGACTGCTTTAAAGTGAGAGTGAGATGGGATGTTATAGTTGTGCATATTGTGCTTATTGTGTTGTAAAATCTATTCAGTCAGTCTGGTGGCAAGTGTGGAGCTTAGGTATCATGGTGGTGGCCGTGAACAGAGGGAAGGAGTGAGTTGTTATACCTAAAACTGGTATTTTGGATCAATGTGTCTAAAGTTAAGCCCAGTACGAGTTTATCCCACAGCCCAAGACATACCAGTGCGTTCATGAACAATGTTTGTGCAAGAACCGCTCATCGAATCCCAACCGCTGCCCCGGACCCGAAGATACAGCCAGGCCAGCAGAAAGAGTGGGGGCCGAGAAGCCCCAGCCCACAACTGAGGAGCCCCCCAGATGCCCCCAAAATCCCAAGCCGAGAGGCAGCCACCGCCCCCCCCACATACACACCCGAGAAAGCCCCAAGGAGCCGAGGACCCAGCGCACCCCGCCACCAATCCCAAAACCCAAGGCCCCCGGCCAACAACCAACATTTTTATGAAGCAGAAATAGGTGTTCTGTATGTGATACCTTTTTATGTTTTTGTGTTGGTAAATAAAAACAAGTATCTATATTTTTTTTATATATTTTATTATATATTGGCCCGAGCACCACGAGCTGGCGAAGGGACGTTTGTTCTCGTAGTGACCGCACCACAAGGGAAGGGGCGGTGCCTATGCGAACGCCACATGCCCATCAGTGACCAGGGACCCTTTTCATGTCGTAGGCATGCCCCTGCGCTTTCCGAAAATGTATAATTCATGGTACTCAAAAGGGGGGAAACATTGTTATTGGGTTGGATTATTATTCTTTCTTTCTTTCCTCTTTATTTCCCGGTGTCGGAACCAACGAACCTACTTTTCACCCACTGAACCATTATGTAGAGTCTCAAAACAAAATTCAATTGTGCACTTTTCCAATTTTTGTCTATTTCCAATTTTATAAATGCAAAAAAATTGTGTGTGTGTGTGTGTGTGTGCTTTTGTGGAGTGAATTTCTCCCCGATGTGGTGTCTGTTCGATCTGAAACTTTTTTGACTGCTTGCACGAAGGTTGAGTGTGTGCATGCATTATTCTGGACTTATTTGGTGTTGCAAAATGTTTGTTTCAATTTTATTTAGCCCAGACGGCACATTCATGTTTACCCAGAAATGAAACCTATACAGCTTTTGACCTCAGTGTGGGGGGGGGGGCGCTAGCGTACCAATCTGTTCATTTACAACCTCTACTAATCAGTGGCGTGGCGACGTGTTTTCTGGTAGTGCACGTTCAGCCCTCGTGCGCGATTTCATGCACTTCCGTGAGAGGAGGAGGACTGGGTGGGATTATCAGAGTGGGGGCGGGATTTACGGTTCAAATTCAGCCATGTCCCTCTGTCATGGTTCAAGAATCAGGTAGTGCAGCTTTAAGTGTGTTGTAAAACATTTATTTTAATTTTGTTTTGAGATTATGACTCCCAATTTTGACTGCGTCGTGGTACTTCCGGGTTTGTTTTTTCTTCTTCTCTCAAGTCTCACGCATTGAGCGTGAGACACGGATTTCAACAACCTGTGACGGAGTATGTACATGCGCGTGGCTGATGCACATGCGTGTGTGAAAGAGAGAACCAACGAAGGAGATGGAGAGAGTCCCACACGGCAACCAGGAGGACAGGTAGCGAGTCTCACACAGGCACACACACACATCTCAAAACATGCCCTCACTACACAAGGTATTTATTATAAAAATATACTAAATGAGTAAAATAAAACAAAAAACTAAACAATATTTATACAAAAAAGTACACAACAGAAATGCACAAAATGACTCCAAAAATCATACATTATAGAAAAATACACCCAAACGACAACAAAAATATGAAATGAGTCAAAATACACAAAACTAAATATTTATACAAAAAATACACAAAATGACAACATAAATGCACAAAACTATACCAAAAAATGTACAAAAATACACAAAATGAATCACACTACAATGGCATCAAAAAACAATAATTATACAAAAAATGCACAAAAACACAACTGAAAGATACAATGAAAACACATGACTCGAAAAAACTACGTTACAGAAAAATACACCAAACAAAAATATATAAAAATGAGTAAAAAAAACAAATACATTTATGTCTCATATAATTAAACCAGGGAAATCGCATATGCTATTTTATTTTGCACCCATAAATATAGCCCTTTATATTACTACACCTCTTTGTATTTCCAACCTTCAAACACTTACTCATTTGGTCATAAATGACAACTTTACTTAAGCACCCACTATATGAATACATACTGTACTTCATTGTACTAGTAATAATAATAATAATAATAATAATAATAATAATAATAATAATAATAATAATAATAATAACAATAATAATAATAATAATAATAATAATAATAATAATAATAAAATATTAATGATAAAACAATACTACTACTACTACTACTAATAATAATAATCATAATAAATATTTCTCACATTAAATTCCCTTTTATGCCATTATTATTTTCCTATTAAATTTTTTTTGGAAGTACATTTTTTACTTCACCAGCCTAAAAAGGTGTGGATATGAACTCCTGAGAACTCTTTCTAGAAAGCAAATAAAATAAATTCTCAATCTAACATCTAAATGGCTAATTAGCACGCTCCTTAAACATGTTTTCAGTGGAAAAGAAGGTGGCAGCTGAAGGTTAATGGTGCTGTGTCTAACAGCAGCAGGTAGTTTCCAGAAACAAAGGGCCCAGATTAACTGGCCACCCCTTCATCCTCACTGCTCATTAAAAACTGTAATTGTGCTGACCCGACCATGACCTCTGCTCCAGTCTCTCCAACAGTGAATCAATGAGGCTTCAATCTGTCACCCAGCGACATGCATGGCTAGATATGCCCAATGCTTGGACAGAATAAAGACAACAGCGTTTGTTTCCATGTGTAAGAATGTTGTTTGGTTCCAGTTCTTTGCAGAGCCGTCCAAGACTGTGACCACAGAGAGACTCATACTGGGATACAGGGACGTTTGTTCTTGATCAAAGAAAATTGGTTTATTATCTGATAAACAGAGGAGATCTGATCTCAGAGATTATACATTTTATAATCCAGAACCTTTTACCCTGTGCAAATGTTATATGTTCTCTCTTTTTCCTCGAGCAGTCTATTTGCATTGACATTCCTCCTCATAACTGGAGTTTATTCATTTCTTGGGCAGACGTATTGATCAGTGGTTCTCAAACGTTTTTTAGCTCAAGTCCCCCCTTTGTCCAACTACTAAGTTTTGCTTAGAAAACTATTTAAAAACAACTATGGAGCATAATGATGGAATGAACAAGGGATAAGACACATTTTAAAGAATCTCGTTTTGTAAATAAATTAAAATAAACACTATTTAGTGCAGTTGTTCACAACCGTTTTTGGATTGTGACCTCATTTTGATATCAAGAATTTCTGGCGACCTCAAATACATTTTTTTTTTTTTTAAATTAGTTTTTTGATCATGTTTGAGCTCAGATTTTATTTTTTCATTTTTTTACTGCATTTTAGTTGAACTTTAGTTGAACTTGGCTCAAGTTCACCTTTCTCTTTTTCTGTATCCAAGTCCCGCCTTATGTCCGACAACAACGTTTTACTCAGAATTCTGTGAAAAAACAACTATAGATCATAATGATGGAATGAACAAGTAATAACACACATTTTAAAGAATATCAGGTTGTAAATAAGTGGAATAAAAAAGGATTTAGTGAGTCATGAATAGATTTATTTCTGTAGTTTTATCATTTACGGTCATCTCCCTCCTGATGTGGAACCATGAGACTGATCCCTGTATTTTCAGTTTATGTTCTATAATTTCTATTATTATTTGAGTATTTTGTTGTTGTTTTTGTGTGTTGCTATCGTTTAAATTATTTTTTATCTCAGTGTATGTGTGTTTTGGTGTTTTTTTACTTGTTTCTTAGGTCGTTTTTCTATGTTCACTTGTATTTTTGTGTATTTTGTTGTGATATTTTGGATTTTTCTTTCATTTAGTGGTGTCTTTGTTGTTGTTATAAAACCCCATATTTTTAAAGCTTTCATATGTTAATTTTCTTTTTTTTTTCTCTCTCAATAATGCATCAATTTTATATAGCGCTTTTTTGAATTAAGGGTTTATTCTTTCACTCCACACTTAGTGGTGGTAAACTACTATTGTAGCCACAGCTGCCCTGGGGCAGACTGACAGAAGCGAGGCTGCCAAAGTGCGCCATTGGCCCCTCCGACCACCAACAACACTCACTCACACACTACATTCATACTAAGCAATGTGCCTTGCCCAAGGACACAATGACAGATACCATTGGGGTGACTGCCACCCCACTGTGGCACCTGGAATTCTCAGTGGTCTCCCATCCACCTACTAACCAGGCCCAGACCTGCTCAGCTTCCGAGATCTAACGGGATCGGGCAATGACAGGCTGGTATGACCACAAGTACCCCCTGTAGTACCATTGCGTACCCCCATTTGAGAAACACTGAACTAGATTTATATTTCACAAATTGAAAGTATAGAATACAGTTGTCCAAGATGGTGGTGTGTTGTTTTAGTGAAAAAAAGAAGAATTTTAGAATTTAAAAAATCTATTTAGATGTTTCAGAAATTTCAGGCAACCCCACATGGGGTCCCAACCCCAAGGTTGAAAAACACTGATTTTGTTGCTCTTGAATAGATTTCTTTCTATCGTTATCATTTCGGGTCTTCTCACGCCTGGAGTGGGACCAACACTGACACTTTTTTTATTTGTCTCTCTCTATCATGTACCCCTGTAGTGCCATCGCGTACCCCCATTTGAGAAACACTGGTATAGATAATAAACAGACATAGACCTTCTCCCAGAGGAGTAAAGTCCACTTCCTCAGCTAATGAAAAAAATGAAACTAGCTCAGTACATGCACACAAAAACCACACTCTGTCTTTCACACTGGTTGTACTTTATACAAAACACATTCTTACACTGTAAACAACATCCAGTTAGCATACAGTTAGCATGCAGCCGAGCTAGTCCTGAAGCATTTCATCTCCATCTCCCCCGCGCACCAACCAAACACGAACATACCCCCATCACTACAGAAACACGAACAAGCACCAGAATTAATTCATCAGGAGTCATAAAAACCAGGCTTTCCAATTGTAGTTAATAGACTGTATAATTGATTATTGAGCTCTTGTGATTTTAACCAAAATGCAATAAACATTTCACAAAAACGTTACACGTTAACACGCTCGCCATACACATTAAAAAAGGCACAATATGTATATAACTTGAAAACACCACGCGATATTTATACACAGAATTTGTATTTTGTGCATGAGAAAAACAATGTCAAACTGTGGCCAATTGAGCAGAAGGATTGATGAAACATAGTAATAACTGGTAAATGTGTGGAATTTCACTGACACGCTTCAATGATCCTTCCCCCCGTTAACAGCAGTCTGCTCCTTTAATTACTGAACTGCTGTGATGTCATTTTCATTATTGTGTTTGCTTTTATGGTCCTCGGTAAGATTTTCCTGTCTCAACACAGAGACACTGATGTCATGGCTCTTACACAGATTGAAACACAAGCTGTCCTGTAAAACTCACTGATCTTTTGAACAAAATGTCATCTTTGCCTTTTTCAGCTCACTCAACGCTGACATGCTGTCTTTTTCTTACTTTAATCATGTTTCTACCTCAGATGAACAGAAGAATTGCTGGACTGAGCTATAGTAATCCTGTCATGTGTAATATATCATTTACAGTTCACCTCAGCTGGGCCAACCACAACAATTGCAAAATATTCGTTATGAAACAGCTCTGCACAAAAATGAGAGCAAACTCCATGATAGAAACTTTCATTTGTTGGATTACAACATGGATTAAACATTGGCAAACCTTTATTCTGGAATGTTTCAGATCATCTGAATAACATTCGAACCAATACATACTTGTAGAGACAAACTTTCTTATACAAACGCACTCATTGCACCACATAAACATCATTAAATATACCGACACAATAATGGTAAGAAACATGGGGTGTGCGGCCACATCAAGGATGAAAAAAATAAATAAATCGTACATCCACTGCATGGAACCAGAACAAAGAAGCATAGCCACTAGCCAGAAAATAGTTAAAAATACTCAGCCCTTGAATGGAGAATTTAATTTGAAACACCCCTCAGTTAAAAAGAGGAAATTTCTTCTTACAACAGAGTAACTAAATCCAAGGTTTTGGCTCATGTGCTACAATAGGGAGAAATTCTAAATAATGTCTTGAATATGGGCGGGGCTTCTTGAGGACCCAGTCTATACTATAAAATCTTTTCAAAAAATGTATGCAATGCTAACTACTAGACCTGCAACTAATGATTATTTTCATAATTGATCTGTCAATACATTTTTCAATGAATCAGAGATTTTTTTTAAAAAAAACACACTTTACCTAAAAAGCACATTTTAAACCCTGCTTAAGCTCATTAAACTCAAATAAAAGTGTCTCATGCACAAAAACGCTCGTGCAAGCAAGTCACACACAAACACTGGCCACACGCACACCTACAAACACTCTGCACGCACACACAAACATTGCACGCACACACACACTGCACACACACGCGCACAAACACTCGGGGCGCACACTAACACTGTACGCACACACGCACAAACACTTGTGGTGAGCGCACACAAACACAAACATTGCGCGCACACAAACACTGCACACACACACACACTGCACACACACACGCACAAACATTCATGGTGCGCACACACATTAACACTGCACGCACACACACACTGCACACACACACGCACAAACACTCGTGGTGCGCGCACACATTAACACTGCACGCACACACGCACAAACATTATTGTGCGAGCACAAACACTCTGGGCGCACACTAACACTCTGGGCGCACACTAACACTGTACGCACACACACACAAACACTTGTGGTGAGCGCACACAAACACAAACACTCTGCGCGCCCACAAACACTGCTCGCACACACGAGCAGACATTCGTGATGCGCGTGCACACAAACACTTGTGGTACGCGCACATACAAACGGCTCTGCATCATGGTCAGTGACACATAAATCTTACGAAAAACAAATTGATAATGAAATTTGTTGCCAATGCTCTTAATAGTCGATTTTATCGATTTGAATATAGTACAGAAAAACCAATTGGTTTTGTATCGTGCACGTTTGCCATACTCGCTCGCCAAAGTCTGTGGGGCGGTTTCCTAACACTTGATTGGTACCTGACACATCAAGTCGAGCTATCAATCAATCCCTGACAATTGATTGAGGCAGAGCTAGTAAACATTATTCTGATACACTGGGTGGTGCTCTACATTCTGTAGTTTGGTTTTGTTCTATATTCCTGCTTCTACATTCTCAGCTCGGTCTAAAATCTCTCTCATCAACTCCCTAGAAAGTTCATGCACATCCTCCATATAGGAAAGAGTGAAGACCAAAGCAATGGATTTGGTTGGATTGACGTTAACGCCGCCCCCACAGACCTTGACAAGCAAGTTTGATAGATACAATTAATTCATGAAGTGCTGCAAAACCAAACCATGAAATACATAAATAAATAGTGAAATATTTATACTTCATACTTTTCAGAATGAAAAGTAAAATATATTTAATTAATTATTGACACTTTATTTAACCAATGAACAGTGTATTTATTTATTTAAAGGTAGGGTAGACGATTTTCAAAAGCGAGCATGATTTTGAATGTAGCTTCCATGATGGCTCCACCTTTACCCCCCTCCCCCTTCCCTCTGTGCTCCGTCTCACTCACATGCATGCTCACAGCTGCTGCAGAAGAGGAGCTCAGCTCATCGTTTGTAGAAACGTTGTTGTCTCATGTCTCATTCAGCAGTAAGTAAACAATAAACTTTCTTATTATATGTTAAAAAACGTGACCAAAAACTCTGTTTTAAGCGGTGACACGCTTTCAGTGTGGGCTCGTACATGCGAGGGGTTGAGAACGATCAGGGAGACATGATTGGTTAAAAAAAAAACGCTTAATTTTTTTGATGGATGATGATGGATTTTCGTCATTCCTTTTTCAGAACAGATAAGATCTTAATTTCTGTCAGGACAATAAGACAATTTCAACCAAAAACTTAAAAAGTGTATCTGGAGAAAATCGCCTACCCTAGCTTTAAGGCAGTGGCTATCCGTACGGTTGCTGTATCAATATACCGACATTATATCCATACACAGCGCCCCTATTTGGCCAGTTTAGGTCATGTGATAGATAAGTCATTGGCCAGTTTAGGTTACGTGACTAAGACTAAACCCTAACCCTAAACCTAATCCTAACCCAAAATGCTACGTACGAGTACTTTGGTAACTGTACCAATAGCACCGAGGGTTGTCTGTACAGCAACCGTACAAATAGACACTTTATTTATTTAGTTGTGGCACTCCTCGTCCTATAGTTAAGCCAGTGTTGGCACCTACAGGACCAGTGTAAGGACCTTCTGCAGACCTAAACCAGTCTTTGGTCTGGATCCTGTCCCAGTAGATCAACACTGAATCTACTGTAGCTGAGTCACACCTCTATTGACCTTTGAACTGGCAGAGCTCAGTAAAACCGCCTCAAACAAAGACTTCATTTAGGTGCAAAATAGATTGCAAAGCTAATATTTGAAGCTTGTTTTAATGAGTTTCTGTGTTGATTTTGGGTAAATTTGGGCTCCACTACAGCACATTTAGCATCAAAGTTGTGTGCTTGTGTAGGTGGGTGGTCGCAGTCCTTCAGCCGGGCTGGAAATAACTGCTTGACTCTGATTACTTGAGTCGACTGCAGGACGATTTGTCAACAAGTTAGGCATGAATCCAGAATCAAAAGTATAGAACAAGCTGACCAGATTTAGACAGGAAGGGCATGAAACCATGTAACCATGTAAGCCATGTAACCCCAACTACTGCACACTTAAAAATATAATAATGTCATTTCAGATACAATGTAGCCCTACAGTGAAATTTGTCTCTGAATTTTACCAATCCTCTTGAGGAATAATATATAATAATAAAAACTCAATTAATTAATGAATTAGCCTACTGGCGTTTTCAGTGAGAAACAATCTATTTTTCTTTTTTTTTTTGTTTAATATTTGAAATCTAGGAAATATTTGTTGATTGAACATATAGCAGTAACACAACATATTCATCACTCTGAAATACAACTCGCTACAACTTTAATGAGAATTAAGTGAGGTTAAGAGGATAAAGAGTACTGAGTCTGGGTATTTAAATCGTTCTCCATGTCAAAGCTGAAAATCCACTTTCACGCAAGTACGTGGTAGCAAAGGGCGTTTAAGTTTTTACAGCATGTTTAGCTAGCGCAAAAAACAAAAAACAAAAAAAACAAAAAACGTAGCTCTTGTCATATTTGAACTTTTTTGATTAAATTATTTCTGTCACCACTAGAGGGCAGTATAACATGATTCAATGTGTAATTTGTGGCAATGCATGGAGGCTCCTGCCAGCTGCTCTATTTATACCCTAATTTCCTGTTGTCACGCTGTTTTGAATTTTAATTCACATATGAGAACCTAGGCCCTAGACATTACTCACCACCGTACTTTTTCCTGTATAAAATCAGTGCTAACATGTTTTTAACTTATCTGTACCAGCTCCCAAAGTTTTCTTATTTGACAGATAAAAGCCACTTTCTAACTGATGATTGCCAGAATGTTATTTTCCTGTTTCTTCAGACGTTTTAGGTTTCACACTGTGAAAAACTAAAGCAGAAAGTAATACAATTTATCATAAGAAACACAAACCATGTGTGTCTTCTGTGCAAACATTCAGGAGTGTTTAGAGATGTTTTTAGTCTATTACTTTTTATTATTCCACTTTTTTTTATTTTTTTCAGTGTGTCCACGACTCAGAAAACTCTTCTGAGCCTTTCTCCAATCAACACACCTGTGTGTGCTAATCATTATAAAACCACTCTGGGTCAGTAGTGCAACAGTCAAATCAAAAATAGTGGATTTTACAACTTAAATTACCAATATTACAAAAAAAATAAATGTATTTCCTGCAACAGCCGCATTCTCGATTTTGTAAATGATCAATCTTATTTCTAAATAAGGAAAATATCACTGATTTATGTATGGCATGCACACTAGTAAAATGTTGAAAACATGGTTTTACCAGTAGTATCACTCTAAAGACATATAGAATGTAAAAAAAATAAGGTTTTAGAGTTTTGGCGATTGTTTCATGCATGGGAAGTGTGAGTTCAGAAGAAGAAGAAGAAGAAGAAGAAGAAGAAGAAGAAGAAGAAGAAGAAGAAGAAGAAGAAGAAGAAGAAGAAGAAGAAGAAGAAGAAGAAGAAGAAGAAGACCATGTTAGCTGTTTCCCATGACTTATTAAAAAAGGTTGAAAAAGTGTTTTGTGTTTTCTTGAAAAAGTTAAAAACTTTGTTATTGAGGGACAAATATGTGTATTTAGTCATGAAAAGTTTAAACACTGGAAACAAAAATCTGATTCAGATTCATTTTGTTAAAGTGTGTTGTGTAAGAACTTGCTAAAAAAATAAAGAGAGCAACTTTTACATGATGCAATAAATCAGTGTTATGTAGTATTCTGGTACCTTTCAGATAATTAGACATGACCACTGACAAAAATAAGATTTTTAGAATTTTGTCACTTTTTTATTTAAACTAGATTTCCTTAGTGCCAACAGTTGGATTAGCAAAAATGACTTTTATCATTTAAAAAAAAACTTTACTTAGAGAAAAGTTTTTTTTTTTTTTTTATCTGACACTGTAAATAAAAATCTGATAAAAATAGAAAGGAACTTCAGTCACTGCATTCCCTGCATGTAAACAATGGAGAGAAACAATGAACCACATGGTTTAAGGAGAAGCAGATAAACACTGTTAAACCATCAATGCCTTTATTCTTAAAGGTGCTGGAGACCAGCTTTTTTCTAGTTGTATGTGTATTTCTTTGCCAGACCAGGAGGACAGTGATTCACTTGATAAAATTATTGTTCTAGTTTGGGTATTCGTGTTATCACCTCACTCTACCAGACAATACATTTCCACTAGATTCGGATCTTTTTGTGTAAATTCTATAATAAACATCTACCATTGTTTTGCAACAACTTTCAGTCCGTAAAAAAACTGTAAAGCAGTTTTTGGGGAAAACACAAGAAATCTCAGTAACAAATAACTACAAACACTTCTACTGGACACCACTTCCCACAATGCAATGCACAAAACCTTTCTGACAATATCAGTATGAGTTACAGTTGTAGGTTACTTCATTCAGATTAGCCTACATATATGTTCATAACAGGAGCTATGCACAAAAAATAATAAAATCATTAACTTGTAAATATGCAGTAGCAACTATTCGCCGGAAAATAAAGCCCAATAAAACTCTGGAAAACAATAAACAGGAATAAATATTTGCTGCCTGGTAAAGACAGTAGCGCTAACAACCAGTACAATTATAAACTTGGTGAACATCCGAACATCTGGAAACATCCGAAATGTTTCCGGATGTTTCCAGGTTTTAGTATCTCCTGCAGCAAGATTATCTCTCCTGATTTAAAATATTTGACAGAAGAGCAAACAATGTTCATGCTTTATAAGGCCTGTTGGTAGTTAATGTGTGAAATTAACATTTAAAAAAAAATATATATTTTATTAATGTAAATACAGCACTTAGAAAAGTCTCCTGTTTGCAAATGAATTTGTCTCATGATTCTGTGGCATCTTTTCTTTTTTTTTTTTGTTATTGTGAGACCTGGAGTAGCTGTACTGAGCTGTACTGTATTGTTTCACACAGTAAATCTCCTCAAATGGCAAACCTCTGTGTGTAGCTCAGCTCTTTTATCTACACAACACAACGCAGACGTTTCTAGTCGTCAGCACAAATGTACAGGTCACAGATTACGTTTCAGTTTTATGTCGTAAATAAATAAATGCATACGTATAATTGAGTTTTTTTAATGAAACTAACAAAAAACCTGATTTTAACCAAACAGACAAAAAGGAACCAGCATTTGTTTTTGTGATATTAGGAGTTTTCACATACTGTAAATGCAACTTTAACAGGTTATAACACACTTGAGTGGAGATGTGTTCCTGGTTATCTGATGTATGTATGATGGTGAAGTTAGGAGACGACCGTACAGTGTGACCGTTAGCATGACCTGATCTCCTTTTCTCTGAAGCCAGCAAACAGACACTGACGACCTGGATAATTAAAGCTGATGGAACCGGCTCATAGCTGCACTAATGAAATATGAAAATAAAAGATCAGTCACCGGAAACAAAGGTTGAACAACAAAGCCAACATGCTTTGTTCACTACATTACACTTAAAGCTGCAGTATGTCTGTTTTTTTTTGTTTTTTTTTAATCATCTTGTCAAAAATCCATCATCATCTTTGAGCACATTGTAATCCAAAGCGTTCTGAGTGGACTGTGAGTCTCTGCTCCTTCAACAGTTATACAGCAAAGCTCGAGGAACAACAAAGGCCGAGGTGAAAAAGCAATGGTGTCAGGTTCTGTTTGTGTTTAGCACTTTTGTTCTGAGTCTTTGTTTATTCTGTGTTCTAGTTGCTTGTGGCTCCACCCCCCAGTGATGTCTGTGTGCTTGGTTGGTGACTGATTAGCTCCCTCATGTTTCCACCCAGGCGTGGCCCATTCCCAATCAAGCTTCCCTCACTATTTAGCTGAGTGCTTGGACACAGTATGACTGCTGGATCATTGTTGATGTCATTGTCTTCTCTCCTTGTGTCCTGTTGTGTTTTGTTCCCTGGTTTCTTTGTTCTGCCTTTTTGGATTTTGGATGAAGTTTTGAGAAAAAAACATGGATTGGTTCCGTGAGCGCGAGGCTGAAATCAATGAAAATGATAACGGGCACTTTTAATTTGAAACGCCTTTGTTGATAAACAATGTAACAGGTTGATTTGATCAGATTACTGCAGTGTGAGGATCGGATGCTAGAGGTTATTAATGAACAGATTGGTGCGCTAGCGCCCCCTCACACTGAGGTCAAAAACTGAAAAGGTTTCACTTTTGGGTGAACATGAATGTGCCGTCCTGGTGAAATGAAATTAAAAAAAATGTTTTGCAACACCAAATAAGTCCAAAATAATGGATGCACACACTCGGGCTATGTACAAGCTGTTAAAAAAGTTTCAGGTGGAACAGACACCGCGTCAGGGAGTTCTGGAAGCACTCATGCAGAACTTCCTTGCTTTTATAGATCGATAGATTGCCTATGTTTATTAAGACATTAATGCAGTTCTACAAAGATAAAAAACAACAATATATACAAATAAATGACATTCCTTCCATAAAACATTTGTAAAATCAGAAGATAAACATACACAGGTCATAGTTTCAGGATTTTTTTACCTTTTCACATTCAACTTATTGTTAATTAACATGCTTTAAATTTTGGTTTTGCATGAATTTGAAATGGTGGTTTTTAACAAAAGTGATCAAATCTGTAATCTTTGTTCTGCTGGTTAATGTAATTCACTATTCTAAAAGAGTTTAGAAGTAGACGATTGTTGTTCAGTTCTTCATCGTGTTTGCAGCTGTGAGGAGCGAGGAGAACAGAGAGTCTGGTCTCTGCTTCAGAACATCTGGGGATTCCAACTCTGCCGCCTGTTGGAGGGAGCATTAAAAGTGCATGAGTAACATCTGTCATTTCAAACAGAGAACATCTAATAAATGCAAGATAGCAACTGTAAAACTGTTACTGATTTAGGAAACATTTTCCAATTGTTTGAGTTGCCCTCACAACATCTAACCCAGGGGTCAGTGAGTTTCAATCCTGGAAAGTAAATCAGATTTTAGATGGTGCTCATTGGTGACTAGAGCTCCTGAGGGCCTCTGTCATGGTCCATAACGTCCTACCTGGAGCCCACGGGCACCGTGTTGGTGACCCCTGCTTTAACAGGAGGTGATGGGAGAGACGGAAATGCTTGTTTTACATAAATCTATCTATAATTTTTATATTTTTTAAAAAAGTGACGTGTGGCTCCTTGAAGCACATGGTAATAAAACATGACAAATCAGTTAGCTCTACTTTTTCTAATGCTCACAGTTTAAAGAGCATTTATGTCCACAAATAAAGTTTAGGAGCATTTGTTTTCATCAACAAACTCATAATAAATTAAATATTATATTATTAAAGCACACTAATTAAATGGCTTCAAGTAATTTCTCCACCAAATAATCGTTGCTTCTAATTTCAATTTATAACCTAAATAACATTTGAAAAAATGTAACTACACTCTGCCCTCTAGTGTTAAAAGTGTGATATAACATAATTCTGCAATAAAAAAATCTAAATGAAAAACATCCAGACTTAGTAGTGTTAAGAGATACCTCTCCACTGTCCATGACGAGAATTCGGTCTGAATACATGACAGTGTTGATCCGATGTGCAATGGTTAGCACGGTGCAGTCAGAAAAGGCTTCTCTGATGGTGTTCTGGATCAGAGAGTCTGTCTCTGCATCAATGGAGGCTGTGGCTTCATCCAGGAGAATGATCTGAAACCATGTCAATATTACACATAAGGTGCAAAAATACCTTAAAGAATTCAGAAGACGACACATTTATTAACCATTAACCCTGTGGTTCCCAACTGGGAGGGCGCACGAACAGCCGTGCTAAACATTGAGCATTAAAAATAGAAAAACATGTTTTCTTTGCACTTAAATAAAACTGGTTTAAGCATATTTTACATGTTTTTTGTGAGTTTTGAAGGAGAATAGTCACATTTTTTACTTTTTCCAATGAGGTTACATTATTTACCCATTTTCATTCTCATTAAAGGGTTGAGAACCACTGCATTAACCACACCTACCACTACATTTAAGAAACCTAATAAACTTTTAAGATGAGCACTCAGAGAGCACAAACCTCTGCCCAATATCCTCTTTGCCACATACTGGCAGTTATCTGGATCAATGATCCTGTTCATGGTACCATGATCATTCACACTTTAAAGACTTGGAATACATTAATGTCTACATTTATAATGATAGAGTAGTTTCTTTTTTTAATTTATTTATTACATTTTTATCCATGTTTTTGAAAAATCAGGATAAAATGTGAAAACCAGGGAAGCCAACCTGACATAACTGAAGCTGTGTTTCCATTACCCTTGGAAATGCGTAATTCTAAATAGCGCAAAAAAAACTGGTAAGGAAACACCTGAATTTTGAAAAATCAATTAAATATCACTAAAAAGTTTTTACACTTTCATGAGGAGGAATTTCAGACGTTTTGATGTTGGAATGTGTTGCAAAAGCTCCATGGAAACACTATTTTGACAAATACACGTACTGGTCACATGACAACTTCTCTCTGAGAAAACATGGTGTGGTACATGTAAACAGAAGAGGAGACCAGATGGTATTCCAGAAAGCAGGTTAAGTTCAAAGTATGTTCCAGCTCAAATGAGGGAAACTCTGAGTACCCCATTCCTGAAGGCGAGGTACGCTCTTCTCTGAGTATGTCACCATGGTAACAGTCTCTATGAACTGAACCTGCTCACTGGCAGGTTTTGTCTAAGAAACCCTGGTTTCTACCTGGCTCCGCCCACCTGAACAACACCTGAACAACAAGTTCCCTGGATACAAACCTGTGGCAAATGTAAAGGGGAGATGTCAATTTAATTGAATACACATTTAAGGCTTGACATTTACATTTTTTCTTACTGTAATACAGCTGGATGTATAGTCATGAGTTGATCACATCGTTTGAAAGCCACAGTGGCACAGCAGGTTATGCTTGAGAGCATAGGGTTGGGGGTTTGAATCTAGACTGTCATCTTTTTTATCACATCTTTTTTGGACGTCCAGACAACTCTGGCAACGACATGACATAAAAAATCAATATAAATGACGCAACATTAGCCGGCCATCGCTGTCTTTATGGCCGCTGTAGCGGGAGGGCTGTACACTTTCTCAACTTACTGGGAACAAATGAAAGTGGAATACTCTTAGAATACACCTTTTAAATTATAATTACAATTTGAGTGAACTCATCCTTCAGAAACTCCATAAGCTGAGAATTTAAACCGGAAGTTACAAGGTGAAGCTGTCTGTGATAAGAGCTGTAAATGTACGGCTGTAGAAGAAGTGATCAGCCCTCTCAGTGCAGCAGCCCTCCCAGCGATGCTGTCCTGCGCCACAGACACATTTTATTCATATTATTCCACAGTCGTCACGCTACTGGAATGATGAAGTGATGAAGTGACCAAAAAGCGCGACTCATCTCAGGTGATTTAAGCAACTATAGTCACTGAATTGGCGCGCTGTGTGAACACCTTTATAAAAGGCTGGTATTCTCCAAACACCGGCTTAGTTCACCTATCGGGGTGAATAAATCGCTCTCTTCTGGGTGGTTGCCATGGTAGTTTGTGTTATCTTTGCTTCATTGAATGATGGCTTGTTATTGCGCTTGTGTACTTAAAGTAAACCAAGGTTTACATACTCAGGGTTGATTGACTCACTTCATACCAGCTGTAATGGAATCAGATACCCAGAGTTTACCATCGCGGGGTATGTTGACCCAGAGTTTATGGATAGACTCAGAGTTTGTAAACCCTCCTTTCTGGAATACCCCTCGGGACATTTCTTAGCCTGATACTTAAAAATGATTACTGCCACATTAGACATGAAACATCACGTTTGGAACGTACGTCTTCCTGCGGCGAAGTCTCACGGGTTCTAGATTTCACGAGAGTTACGAGACTCCAGTCCAAAACAACGTTCAATGAAAACACGTTCAAAGTGCAATTATACTTCGTCAACAGTTAGAAATATCACTTTTATCTAGTGAAAATCTGTAATGGAAACCCAGCTTCAAATTTCATAAAGATCAGTCAATTACATACCGAGATCTTATTATGTTTTGTAAATTTGCCAATAATGAGAAATATGTATTTTTTTATTTGTTTGAAACTTATCCAGATTCAGTATATTGATCCAGATCCTTTCCAAAATGTAATGGAATCCTCCATTATATAAGGTCCATCTTTGGCTAAAATGTTGTCAAATTCTGTTACTTTTGTACTTTAAAAAATGAATAAACGTCAGTGAAAATATTCCCTAATAATCCTGACAGATATGATGAGTGAGAGAATCTGACAAAGAGTGAAGCAGTATCAACCAGAATCAGCCCTTATATCATCTCATACCACAAGAACAGCTGTATTACATCTGATATTAAGGTTTAACTGGTTGATCTCGTCATATCTTATCTGACCTTGGAGTTACGCAGCAGTGCTCGGGCCATACACAGCAGCTGTCTCTCCCCCACAGAGAAGTTCTCCCCGTTTTCCAGGACTGGAGCATGAAGCCTTTCCTCCAGCTTTATGAGCTAAGGAAACAAACCAGAATAAAAACAAATGTAAAAATGTTGGTTTAATGGAGCATAGAGAGCCTAGGGCTGACCTACCGTGTCCTTCATGTAGGTCTTCTCCAGCACAGACCAAATCTCCTCATCACTGTGTTTATTAAAAGGGTCCAAATTGTACCTTTAGAAGAACACAGTTATTCACTCAGAGGTCAATACATCAGTGATGCATGTGTATGGACGTAGATTTGTGTCTTTATTATTCAATCAAAAAAAAAAAAAAGAAATCAAAAATTTTTAAATCACTTCAATCAAAAATAAATATTTTCAATCAAAGAAAAAAAAATGTTCAATGCAAAAAAAAAAAAAAACAACCTTTGAAACCAGAATAACTGCATTTGAACACTTTTTTTTCTTTGATTGAAAATGTTTTTTTTTTTTTTCTTTGATTGAAAATCATTTTTTGAAGTCATCTTTTTTAGTATTTGGGCCATATTATGATTAGTACAT
This sequence comes from Gouania willdenowi, assembly GCF_900634775.1. Taxonomy (NCBI): domain Eukaryota; kingdom Metazoa; phylum Chordata; class Actinopteri; order Blenniiformes; family Gobiesocidae; genus Gouania; species Gouania willdenowi. The sequence goes on along the minus strand of NC_041046.1, from coordinate 7,553,369 downwards.
TTGTGTCTTTATTATTCAATAAAAAATAAAACATTTCAATCAAAGAAAAAAATGTTCAAATGCAATTTTTTGGGTCTCAAATATTGTTTTGTATTTGAACACTTTTTTTCTTTGATTGAAAAGTTTTTTGGTTTTTTTAATGAATAATAAAGAAACAAATCTGATAGTTGCCACGGTTACCTGATAGTCCCAATAAACAGCACAGGGTCCTGAGGGATGATTGACAGTTTACTGCGTAGATTATGGAGACCAATGGACTTGATGTCCACGCCATCGATTTCAATGGTTCCTTCTGCTGGTTCCACCAATCTGAAGAGAGCTACACCTAAAGAGGATTTACCTACACACACACACACACACACACACACGCACACACGCACACACACGCACACACGGTGCGAGATTTATATTTCACAAATTGAAAGTATAGAAAAACAGTTGTTTAAGATTGTTTGATTTCAAAAATGTATTTTAATTGTTCAGAAATTTCAGGGGACCCCATTTAAACTCAAGGCGACCCCACATGGAGTCCTGACCCCAAGGGGTCACATGCGACATCGCTGATTGGACAAGGCAGCTGTCGTTCAGTTTTCAGCGTGTCCATCAACCAGTATGTCACCAAAGAAGCAAAATTGCTTATATTTCTTGGTACTGGAACGGACAGTGGCCTCGTCCAATCAGCGATGTTTTCTTTAGTGTGTGTGTGTTTTGTCTTTTGTGTTTGCGTTTTCTTATACTGTATGTGTTTTTTTGTTTTTGAATTCATGTTTCGTATGTTGTTTCTGCGTTTTCTTTTTCTGTGTTCTCTCTTTTCCAATTGTGCCACCGTACCTTGATCTATGACTAAACTATCAAATTAATCATTAAACTTAAAATAAACTAGTTAAGTTTTTTTTTTTTTTTTTTAAAAGTATGTTTCAAATAACATTAATTTAAGTATTTACAGTTAGACTTTCTTATTTTCAAATTAGTCATTAAATACTGAATGTGATCAGTAAGTACTGTTAGAAATGTGAAGGGAAAGCATCAGGGGCGGAGCTACAGGCGAAGCTACAGGGTGGCCTCAGAGGGGCCCGGAAAGGAGGAGCCAAGAAGGCGGGCTCTCCATGACTTGTACTTGTGTTTCTACATACTACAAACTATTTACGAGCCTTAACAGCAGTTCATTCACTGCCATTTTTCAGTTTTTCAAGCATCACATATGTAAACAACATGGTTTCTGCGCATGTCAGTCACGCGTCCTGCTCATTCTCCAAATTCAAACTTATTAAAAACCATTTGAGGAGCACAGTGGGACAGCAGAGACCGAGTGGACTTACCACGTTGTCCATACAGAGACATACAGAGGCTCATCGTGTGCCCTTCAAATAGTGGTGAGTAGGTCTATAGTACTTATTAAAATAGTGTTAGTGAACATGTGGACTAAATGTAAAATACAGGCTCTGAGTTGAAATGGAGAAAGTGGGTGTCAAAATAAAGCGGTCACTATCTGTGGTGCTGAGATGCTTTGAATTTGTGTTTGTGACCATCCAAATGTTTTTGTTGTTCTCTTGTTTTGTTATACTTCATGTCCATTTGATGGACTTCAAAATGACATAGTCGCTCTCTGTGGTGTCGAAGCTTGTAAGCCCTGCTGTATGTTGTAAAATGATGTTATCATTATTATTTGGGTTTAAAGGGCCCGGTCATTAGCTCCGCTCCCGGCCCGGCTCTGATTTGTTCCACTACTGGAAAGGATATCTGCGTTAATAAATGCCCTATGAAATAAAATCAGTGTCCAGAGCCACATGTTGAAAAACAGGAATGCGAATAATAATGCTTCCTACCAGAGCCTGTCCTTCCCACAATGCCCAGCTTCTCTCCAGCTCGGATGTGGATATTGAGCTTATTCAGCACTATTGGTGTATTCTGTCTGTATCTCATCTTGTAGTCTTTGAAGGAGATGTCTCCACTCTGAGGCCAGTCCTCTTGGACATTCACTCCCTTTACATGTCGAGGGGCCTCAGGCTGACAGCCCTGCAATGAAACAGTTAAAGGGCCAGTATTATGAAAAAAATCACTATGTAATGGTTTTGCTACAGTGATAAACATTCCTTTAGCCTCATTCAGAGGGTCATAGTTGAAAAAGTTCTGTTTCCTTCCTCCCTTGTTATTCCACATTGTGTAAAAAGTCAGCTCCAAACGAGCCAGTTGGATTTTTCTCATTTTGTGATGTCACAATGAGGAAACGCCTCCTGCTGACAATCCTGGCTCCTCCTACCCTACATAAAAATATGAGCTCCTCCCTCTCAAACTACCTCACAGGTAAAACAAACACTTTGGTTTAATATAGAATATACATTATACTTTATTGTCATATATGTAAAGCTACGTACACAAAGTGTGTTCTATGCATTTAACCCCTCCCTGAGGAGCAGTGGGCAGCCACAGTGTAGCGCCCAGGGCGCAGTTAGGGTTAATATAAGGGACTGATCAACATCCCACAGTGATGGACCAGAAAGATTAGAACCATGAGCTATGATTATAAACCTGTTCCTTTAACCTCTAGTACCTTTACCCACAGATAATATATTTATGTTCAGTATATAGATTATCCAGTATATAGATAATCTGAAGCACAGTGTGAGCGCTCACAATCAGTTTCATTTTTACTAGTCGTTATGCAGCCTTGCATCGCCTTTGACGTGATCTGACGTGTTTGTGACATAATGCGACGCAGCGGTTGGACAAAACAGTGGACTATCGTCTTAAATGGATTATTCCTGTGGTTAGAATAGTTGAGGATGAGAACAAAGTGACTTAGCAGTGAGTGTTTGAAACAGCTGATTAATTGATGTGATAAACACGTCCGGGAGCAGCGTTTGTCGACTCACAATCACAACTGCTGCGTAAATAGCCATGTGTTTTACTGTCATGTGCAGTTTTGGGCTGAAAACAATAACAGGAGTGTGTGGATAGCAAAACAAATTGCTATAGTGATCAGCTGTGGTGTAGAGTCAGACACGCCCACTCATGCATATGCGTGAAGACCTCAAAACAGCCCGTTTTTAGGAGCGTCATGAAAGTCAATTTACAGAGGCTAAAACTCGGAAAACAGGCGAGTTTGGGAAAATAAACCTCAAATACTATGTTGTTGGGGTTCTTAGAACAAATGTAGATGGGTGAAAAATAGCATAACACTGGACCTTAAAGGCACGTTTAAACATGTCAAGGGAAATGACATCACAGCTGAACCAGGCCGCTCTGGTGCTACAAAGACTAGAAGAAGTGGGACAGACTGACCGTGATATATTCTTGCTGTCGCTCCACTGAATTAAATCTTGCCTCCACCTCTGTGGCCAATCGCACCACAAACTGGAGAACGCCGGTCAACTGAAGAAAAAAAAAACACTCTTAGAACCAGCAGCAGAGCACGTGTCATGTGTCACGTGTCAAACCAACCTGTGTAGTATAAGACAGCACCAGGCCTTTCAAAGATGGACTGATGATGTCATTACTGGTGAGAACTACAGCAAGAGCCACACACCCCGTCATGGTCGCGGACATGAAGTCCAGCCAAAAGCTGAGCCACCGTGTGCCGCAGTGGAACAGCATGAATGGTTTGAGTTGATGTCGCTCAGGAGCTTGAACCTTAAACATGATTAATAAAGTTCTTATCCATGAAAACAGGAAATATCAGCTGCTGATGTTTAGTAACACTTTTATTCATTGGCTGATAATACGTTGTCATTGTTATGACATGACACTTGTCATTAGCATGAACATGGTGTCGTTAAGGCTGTCATTAAGTGTTGTTCGTTACCCTAACCCTTTGTTACTCTAACCCAGAGGGCAACTTCCACATAAGGGGCCACAAAAACATGTTTGATTGATCGAAGGGCCACATTATCAACATTCACGTCAGAATCTAGAATAATGAGCGATCCTAGCATTAACACAGGAGTGTTTATAGTTATTTTGTGTGCTTTCTGTGCATTTCTGTTAAAATATATGTTTTTTGGAGTCATATGTGTATTTGTGTTGTCATTTTGCATTTTTGGAGTAATGTTTGTGTATTTGTGGTTTTTGTTTTGCTTGTTTGGTAGTACTGTGGGTTTGCAAACTTTTTTAGTTTTTTTCTTGTCTTTTTGTCTACATTGTTTTCATTTTCTGTAATTTTGTTTTTTTGTAGTAGTTTTGTGTGTTTTTGGAGTATTTTCTGTATTTTTCTTGACTTTTACTGTATTTTCATGCAATGTTGTAAATATTAGTATTTTTTAATGTATTCTTTCTTTTGTTTGACGTATTTTTATGTCATTTCATATGTTTACTTTGGGGGCCACATAAAATTATTCCAAGGGGCGTATGTGGCCCCCGGGCCGCCAGTTTCCTAAGCCTGCTCTAACTCTTTGTTACCTTAAATTTTTGTTACCCTAACCCCAAACCCTACCTAACCCCACTAGATCCTTTAAAGGTGTCATAATTTAGTGAACAACACTTAATGACAGCCTTCATGATACCTTATTCATGCTAATGACAGCGTAATGCCAGCCGGTATAAAACTTCAAGTAAAGTGTTGCCAAATTTTAATAATAAAGGAGATAGTTGGCATAATGACTATCATACTGCTTTATGTGGCTGTCTCTTCTGTTGTAGGCGTGGATGGTGCTCAGGCCCTGCAGGGTGGAGATGGTGGCGGAGATGCAAGGAGAGCGGCTAACGTTCTCCATCTTCTTCATCTGACGGATGCTCCTTTGGAACACACTGCAGGAAAACATTAGATTATTACTGAGATTCTATCCATCATCCATCAGTTGTTATTCATTGTCAAACTCAAGGCCCGGGGGCCAAATCTGGCCCTTTAGAGCAACAAATTTAGTCGGCACGAGAAATTTAAAATAACAGAGAAAACATGAAACATTTTGTAAATTATCAACTAATTCAGTTGTAGATATTTCAGCTCCCCCAAATACAAAAAATAAAATAAAATCCACAATATTTGCAGAGCTCAGTTTTCCAGTTGGTGTGACGGCAGTCATTTTTAATCTTAAATTGTAAAAAAAGAAAAAAAAATCTGGCAAATTTTTCTCAAATTATTCCATGAAATTTCCCCAACTTCCCTCAATCAGGGACTGGCATACTCAGATAGTTTATCATTTATATATTATTTATTCGTGGAAGTGCAAACAAGGGAACATTAAAGGTAGGGTAGGCGATTTTCAAAAGCTAGCATGATTTTGAATGTAGCCTCCCTGATGGCTCCGCCTTTACCCCTTCGCCCCTCCCCTCTGTGTTCCGTCTCACTCACATTAAGGTGCACAGTTGCTGCAGAGGAGGATCTCAGCTCATCGCTTGTATTATGTAGAAACGTTGTTGTCTCATGTCTTATTCAGCAGTAAGCAAACAATAAACTTTACTATTATATATGTATATGTAAATATATATGACCGAAAACTCTGTCAGCAGTGACGCGCTTGTGCATGCGAGGGGTTGAGAACGAGCTGGGAGACAGGGAGACGTGATTGGTTAAAAAAACGTTTTTTTTTTTTTTTCCATTGGTCAGTTATTACAGATTTATAGCTGCTACAGATGATGGATTTTCGTCATTCCTTTTCGGAACACATAAGATCTTAATTTCTGTCAGGACATTAAGACAATTTCAACCAAAAACTTAAAAAAAGTATCTGGAGAAAATCGCCTACCCTAGCTTTAATGTTCAATTTGCTCTTTTACCACACAAAAAAATCAGTGGCCCACCTAAACTCAAACTGTTCCATATTTGACATCCCTGCTCTACTCTATTCCACCATAGTTAGTGATATGCAATAACAAAACTCTCTCCTGGTCAGTTCTGGTCATACTGCCCTAAGCAGGCCAGATACCATTGTACACTGACAGCACACACCAGGCCTCTGCCTGAGGAAACTCTGCCATGTTTTCACTACCCGCCATCAGCAACATACATAACCTGGAGGGCAATGAACAGCAACAGATTCACTAAGGCACACATACTGAAAGCTGGTTTACCTCAGAATCTCAGACTGGTCTGTTCTCCAAAACACTTTGATAATAAACCCTGTGTCCACATCTGACCAGCAACCCTAAAGCTTGACTCTGTCTCATTCATCAACAGTTAGATATGTTTAGTTCAACAGTGAACTCACAATAAAATGAGAGTGAATAACATTCCAATGACGAGCACAGCTACCAGCAGGGGTGGGAAGACAGCAGAAATAATGACAATGATGAATGAGACCAGCAGAACAAACTGCAGGAAGGAGTCCATGTTCAGGGGAAGCACAGCGTCCACCTCCTCTTGATCTTTGGAAAAACGGTTCAGAATGCGGCCTGTCGGCGTCGTGTCGAAGAAGCCCATGGGACTGGCTACAATCTAGATACCGCAACACAGATGTTGGTCAGGCACTGCTGCTCATTGTTGATATTCATATCAGTAGTGTAGAAATGATGAAGGCTCACCTTCCTGAACATGGTGTCGTGAAGTTTGCAGGCAGCCTTTAAGGTGACGTGAGTGTAGAAGAAGCATTTGATAATGGCCAACAACAGCGTGACTATTACCATCAAACCATAAATCAGCTGGTAGAAGTGCAGTGATGGGTTTTCAGAAATGTCACCAGAGCTTGCTGTCGTGCTGTTGGACTGACAGAAAATAAAGACATTTATTGGGATCACGGAATCAATTTACTAAATATAATTTATTCAAAAATGTACATTTTTATACTCATTTTGCAGGTGAGCCTAAAGAAAAGTTGCATGCACCTTGTTAATAAACCAGGTTCATGGTGGTGAGTGTGTGTGTAACTTAAATATTTTTTGACCCCCACAGGCTTAGGGAGAACATGCAAACTCTCCACAAATGGACAAAAGCAAGGAGTGAAAATATGACCCTTGTACCACCTAGTGGCCATCCTACAAGATAAAAGGGGCAGTATTGTGAAAAAAACACTTTGTAATGGTTTTGCTTCAGTGATATATATTCCTTTAACCTCATTCAGAGGGACAAAGTTGGAAAAATTCTGGTTTCCTCCCTCCCTTGTTATTCCACATTTTGTAAAAAAATCAGCTCCAAACGGGCCAGTTGGATTTCCCCCAATAATACGTCATAAAGGGAAAACTCCTCCTCCTGACAATCCTGGCTCCTCCTATCCTAAATAAGAACGTGAGCTCCTCCCTCTCAAACTACCTCACAGGTAAAACATAGATAGCGAAAGCAGGTTGATATTACAGTTAATATCAAAGTTAAAATCTTTACGTTCAGTTTAAAGATAATCTGAAGAGCAGAGTGAGTGCTCACAATCAGTTTCATTTTTAGCAGCCGTTATTTTGCATCCTATTACCTTTAAGGGATGATCTGACGTGTTTGTGACCCAATGCGATGCAGCGGTTGAACAAAACAATGGGCTATCACCTTAAATGGACTATTTCTGTGGTCAGCAGTGACGCGCCGTCAGGGTAGGCAAGGTAGGCAGTGCCTACCCAAGGGTGAATTGATATTTTGATTATTTGTTTTAATTATAACAAAATTATAAATTATTTATTTTCCCATTTCCAATAGCCTACAGTACCTATAAGTTTGAAAGTGTCCGCATTTTGTGCATTTCATAGACCAAATTACTAAACAGCGCTATTTCCTGGAACAGTTGCAAGTCTCACTCCACTGTAAGGCAGAGGGAGGCCACGCCCCCTCCCAAAGTCATGTTGCTGCTCTGCTTCTGTTCCCACTGTGTAGTTTTTCGTGTTTGTGCATGCGCAGTCAGGTCCCCAAAATGACAACCATTTACGTCCAAAGGCACCTCTTAGAGCTGCCTTTGGATGTAACCGCCCTATGCTATATGCTATACGTAAGTTCACAGTACATTAGTGAATAGATGCCATGTGACCGTTGCTGCTATGTTCTCTAGCTAGTGGGTGGGATAACACTACAGGCAGGATGACAGCGCTAGAGACAATAGAGAAACTTTTTTTGAGGAAAAACTACAGCTTTTAAAAGATGGAAACCAACACCTGAGCTACCAGACCTTCAGCAAAGGAAAGGTCAGAAAATGTTTCATACTTTTCACAGTGAATGGAACAAAAGGAAGGATTGGCTTTGTGGATGCTCCTCACTCAGGCTGTTCAGAGTTGTTGTTGTTGTCTTTTTCATCTTGTTGGGAGAGTATGGAGGCTATATTCAATAATTGTTTGTTTTTCTTTAATAGTGTTTTACGATGTTGATTTTGTTAGATGGCTAAATGCTTGTTCATGTGGATCTTGTTGGGTTTTTTTTCTTTCTTATGATGCATTTTATATTTTGATAAGCGCATTGAGATGACTTAGTTGTAAATTGCTTTATACAAATAAAGTTGATTTGAATTGAATTGACACTTGCCAGCAGAAACATATGAAATTGTCATTGGTGGTCTTGATTTCCAACGTGCCTACCCAACCCTAGTGGTCACGGCACGTCACTGGTGGTCAGAAGAGGTGAGGATGGAAAGAAAGAGACGTCGCAGCTCACGTGAGTGTTTGAAAAGGCTGAGAGTAGAGAGTTTACTTCCCTGCCCAAGTGCTCATAATCAGTTTAATTTTTAGCATCCATTATACTGCCTCACTTTATGGGATGATCTGACGTGTTTATGACCCAATGCGATGCAGCAAATTGGACAAAACACATGATTATCACCTTAAATGGACTATTTCTGTGGTCAGAAGAGGTGAGGAAGAGAAGAAAGTGACTGTTAATGATTTACTGCTGCTTGCTGTAATAAACACACACGCTGAAGCAGCATGTGTGTGTTTTACGCCCACTCATGCATATGCACAAAGGCCCAAAAACTGCCTAAAAAACAGGCTAAAACTCCAGAAAACAGAAGAGTTTGGGAAAATAAACCTCATTACTATATGTTGTTGGCGTTCTTAGAACAATTGAAGATGGGTGAAAAATAGCATAAAACTGGACCTTTAAGTCTGAAAAAGAACTGAAGAGTAGAAGAATACACACAGCACAGATTTATGGGCCAGTACATACACTGCGGGTACAACATTAAGATCTTCAGTTGGATGATGTGTTATAAAGACAAAGTCAGAAAAGCAGGACTCTTACCCCATCTCCCTGTTTCAACCAGAAACTGAGCCAGTAATTGCTGAAGGTGGTGGATCCAACCAGCAGGAGAAAGTTCAAGAAGACAAAAAAGCTGATAAAGTAGCCTGCAGTAACACAATTACACTTAGGGTAGTAGATACACAAGCGGTTGGTTATTGTGAGGAATTATGATGATGAATGTGTGTGCAGACCTCCAGCAGCTCGGACGTACTGGTGATAAACTTTCCAGGGGACGGATCCTGCAGAGGAAGCCTCCAGGCTGACCAGCTGGTCCTTATTGTGGCCAGTAGCTTATGAGAACAAATTATAATATTCACGAAACACATACATCCCAAACAAAGATGTAATAAATAAATAATTTAATCAGTAAAGTGATAAAATACCAAGACAAGGATTTTCAAACTTACAGATTTGGTCCACTGACATTTCATCCTCATCAGAGATGTCAAACGCTGAAAAGTAAAAATCACAGGTTAGACATAACTGACAGTGTTAGAGTCAAAGTCAAAGCTAGCATAACTAGCTTTATTCCCTGGAACATGATTTACATCCAACTAATATGGGGTGCCAATTGTAAAGTTGCACATGCTAAAATAAACAGAAACTTTTTTTGCAACATTTAGTAACAAACCACGTTTGCGAAACGGACATTTTTTTTTTACGTCACTTATGACCAGATTTACAGCTATATTTGTGTAATGTGATATTTCTTTTTGTGAAAATATAATGTCAATTTGAAATTTAAATGATAAATTCGGTGTGGTGCCGCGCTGCCTTGGGTTTAGAGGGTTCTGGTGGCTGGCGGCCCACTGTCCTACAGGCTGCGATGGGGGTGGTAAATGGTAAATGGTAAATGGACTTGATTTATATAGCGCCTCATAACCCTAAACTTAGGGTTCAGTGTCTTGCCCAAGGACACTTCGACACATAGTCAGGTACTGGGATCGAACCCCCAACCTCTCGATCAGAAGACGACCCTCTACGGAGAACGGAGGTGGCCGCTGGGGTGGTGGGGTGGGGGGGGGGTGCTTGGGTTCACCGGGGCTGCCTCCCTGTATACGGTGTTGTATTGTGGTGCCTGTGCTGGTCCTGGTGTGGCTCCCTGGGCTGCTCTGGGCCGGTGTGCGGCAGAGGTTGCCCCCTGGACCGCTGGGGGATGTGGCCGGTGCGCCTGGGGGGTGGGGGGTGCCGCCGTGCTACATGGAGCCGGCATGGTTTTGGGGGTGCCACGGTGTGGGTCTCCGGCTATGCTGGTTGGCGCATCCCTGGGGCCCGTGATGGTAAATGGTAAAAGGACTTGATTTTATATAGCGCTTTATCACCACACTGAAGCAGTCTCAAAGCGCTTTACATATCAGCTCATTCACCCAATCACTCTCACATTCACACACCAGTGGGACAGGACTGCCATGCAAGGCGCTAGTCGACCACTGGGAGCAACTTAGGGTTCAGTGTCTTGACCAAGGACACTTCGACACATAGTCAGGTACTGGGATCGAACCCCCAACCTCTCGATCAGAAGACGACCCACTACCACCTGAGCCACGGTCGCCCACGGTGATGCCACATGCCCGTCTGCGCCATCTGCCCTCTCCGGTGGCCCGCCATGTGGACGGGCCGGGATCACACCAGACAGGCCTCCTACATGGACACTTCACTTCACTCCCAGCTGGTCTGGCTCACTCACTTGGTGCATCACACACCCATACCCAACCCTTGGGGGGCTGGATGGGGGGGGGCGCCGCTTGTGCTACTAAGTAGTGGCACGGGGGTGACACTCCCACCTCAGGTTGTCCTACCAATCCCTCCAATTTAAAATACACCTCAATACAGCACCCCCCGGAGGGTACGACCACCACCTCCACCCTCTGGAGCAATTACACCACATACACATATATAAACAAAGGTTGGGTAGGGAGCACCGCTCCCCTCCTTCTTTTAATTGCACCTCATACACTAAACACACACATTCACACAGGGGATAGGGAAGTGCCTCTCTATTAGGGAAAGGATAGTAACAATAACAGAGTGGTAGGTCGGTTCACACATTTGTGCCTGTCGGGTAGGGGGCCCGGCCCCTCTATTGATGACTGGGCCGCCCTTGGGGGTTCCCGGTCCCGGGGGGGGGTGCTCTTCGGGTTTGGCGGGCTTGGCCGGCTGGCTGGGCAGGTCCTGGTGGGGGTCTTCTGGGCCCGGCGTCACGGGCTGCACCCTTGCATGCCTGTGGGTGCGGGTGGTACCTACTTGGGCGGTGCCCTGCGAGGCCAGGGTCTGTGGCTCTGCCGCCTTGGGGCTGAGCATGCCGCATGCTAGTGTGGCGGTCTGGCGGGGCCCTTGAGGGGGGGCTGACTTAAGCAATAACTAAGGCTCATTGCATGGGCGGCATCAATAAAAGTGATCTGGGGGGCTCGGCCGGTGCGCCTGGGGACTTTGGGGTTGGGGGTTTGCGGGTCGGGTGGCGTGGTGCGCTGGGTCCGCGCTGGGTCCTCGGTCTTATGTGTCAAACACCTGCAAAACTCATACATCAGTCTATCTTATTTCTAGTCAGAAATACCTCTAGTCAGAAATACCTCTAGTCAGAAATACCTCTAGTCAGAAATACCTCTAGTCAGAAATACCTCTAAGAATCTATCTAAAAAGCAGCAAAGGTCTGCGTGTGTGTGTTTGTGTGTAAGTGTGTTTGTGGAGCGAATTGCTCTCCGATGTGTTCAACTTGAAACTTTGTCAATGGGGTCCACATAGCTCAAGTGTGTGCATCTGTTATTTTGGAGTAATCTGGTGATGCAAAACATTCAAAACACTCATTTTAAGATAACGGCACTCTTGCTAATGAGCGCGGTATTGAGCGCGCTACTTCCGGAACCGGGTTCATGACGTCACTGTGTCGCAGTTTGTTTGGGTTAAAAAAAGAAAATGTAAATATTAAAAACGTTTTTGTACTGCTAAAAGTTATTTAGGTTAATATTTCATGGTTATTCTAAATTGTTCCCGTGATCCCAAACTTCCTTTAAATCGCGGGTCACGGACTTCACTTCCTCCTCTGTCTCCATGACTGTGGGCGGCGGCTGTGCTGACGGCCAATAGCCGACCATATTTTACATTCTGCTTCTTCAGACGGAGGAATGTAATGTTTTTGGGTTCACAACACGGCTCCACTATAATCATTGTCTGTGCTGCGCAAGGGTGAGTGTTTCTTTTTATGTTATTCTATGTGTTAAGATGCTAGCAGCTATAATGTAAACACACACGCACGCACACACACACACACACACACACACACACACACACACACACACACACACACACACACACACACACACACACACAGTATTTACAATAAAAACATACAAAATTTGTGAAATAAAAGAAAAAATAAACAATATTTATAGAAAAAGTACACAAACTACAACAAAATGCACAAAAATATACAAAATGACTCCAAAAAAAAACCTAACAACAACAAAAATATGACAATGACTCAAAATACACAAACCTAATATTTAAACAAAATGACAACAGAATCACACAACATTGGAAACAAAAAACAATAATTAAACAAAAAATTCATAAAAACAGAAGAGAAAGATACAAAAAATGCACATAATAACTCCAAAAAAAACACATTACAGAAAAATACACCAAACAAAAAATATAAAAATGAGTAAAAAAAACAAAACACATTTATCATGCGCATGTCCCAGAATATTAAACCAGGGAAATCACACACACTATTTTACTTTGCACCTGCAAATATAGCCCTTTATAACACGACAGAGTACAGAGTATGTACACCTCTTTGTACATCCAACCTTTAAACACATACTCATTTGGTCATAATTAACTCTACTTAAGCCCCCATTATATGAATACATACTTCCAACGGGCACCATTCGAGTTTAAACAAATTTGTAGATTTTTGCCTGTTGTGTTTTGAAAGAGTGGCAGACACCTTGTATTTGTCTGTCAAAGTAAAACAAAAAACAAAAAGATAATTTATTTGTTTTATTTGTCCAATATAAAATAAATTCTGTTTGTTTTTCTTGTACAGAGCTTCCCTTGTCACGATCAGGGTCTGTGGGTTGATTTTTGGGTCGTTTTCAAATTATCATCCCCTTGTTTAGTGGTGTAGTTTGTCTAGTTGTGTGTATTAGTGGTTATGGGTTAAAAACTCAGGGAGTGCATTGTAAGGTGTTTCCATCAATGTTGTATTCTAGTGACTGATTTATTTTTGTGCTTTCTCTGTGTTTCTCCGTGGCTCTGTTTCTGTTCATTGTGTATTACGCTCCCTGTCCTGTTGATGTGTAATTGCAGAATACATATTAAGATCTCTTCTCCTCCTATGTTCTCTGACAGGTGAAGCCCATCTTCCTGATTACCCTCACTTTTTAGGGTGTGCTGGAGTAGTGAGTGTTTGCTGCTTGATTGTCTTTGATGACCTACTCCAAGTGTTATGGTTTGTTTCTTTGAATTTAATGGTTTCTTAGACCAATCTCTTGGAATATGGATTTAATTAAATGGACTTTAGGTAACACCATTGCTGCCTCCTCATCCCTCTGCGTCTACCTCTTTGACAATCCTAAATACATTCCTTCTGTGTCAAAATGTACAAATAAAAAATAAAGCGGTTGTTTTCATACCAGGGTTCACAGTCCCACTCCCAGCACGACTTCTAATTTCATCTTCTTTTTTTGCTGTTGAATCTATAGACATCTCATCCTCATTTTGAATCTGAAATTAAGAGAAAATTGGAATTATCATGAAAACTGTTGAAAAACTGCTAAAAAATGTGTCACATGTTAAAGTCGCTGAGGGGCAGATTCACAAAAATCTGAAATAGAGGGTGGTAAACCAGTTGCTTCCCTAAATCATTTGGTGATGCAAGGAATGCTGCAAGGAATTCACCAAGATTGCAGCAATGATTAGCACGCACGCAGAATTGGTGCAGACCGACGAATTTTAATGAGTGTTTTGCTCGTTCAATGTGGAGACGTCAATGCGCACAAGCACAGACATTTAAGGAAGTTAAAATGGAGGCAGATGGACTTCTGTGTCTGCTGCACAAACATTTAATAATGCAGAAAACTAAATAAATAATAAAAAAAAAATTCATTTTTTTTTTTAGCAGAACCAAGTAACTTGCGTTTAGCGCTCCCCTAAAGGTCCCTTTAAGTTATGTCACTGTCGTAAAAACTCTGCACCCCCCGCTGCCTGTCCCACCCCACAGCTACTTTGCTCTCCCAAGACGGTAGTGACCGATCACTGAAAAATCCTAATACAACAGTGACACTAAGGGTGCTTTCACACATATAGTCCCATGTGACCATGTGAACAGTATGAGGAAGAGAGACAAGTAAAATAAATGAATGATGTGGGAGTAATACGGAAGCTAGTGCGGAAGTGTGTGCAATGTGTTTGTTTGTGTGCTGACAAAGCGGCTCTGAAAATGGATGGATGGATATTTGTGTGTGTGCTGCCTGATGGAGCACTGGGTCGTGAGTGTGTGTGCGTGCCTGTTGTGTGTGATTGCTGTGTGTTGCTGCTGAGCTGTTACTGCATGGAGTTGCTCAGTTCCTCGGACAAAGGTCTTCTCTGCCTTTTTTTTGCTGACTCCACCATGATATACAGTAAGTTTGAGAAAAGTGAATTTATAGACAACCGTATAATCTAGCATTGGTTTGTAGTGGGCTGCCGTAAAGCAGTACGTCTGCCACCGGGTCGAGACGGTTTTCTGGCCAGAGACAGCAGGGAGTGATGAAAGACCCCCCAATCACCCCATAAACACTTGTATTACCCTCACAGGGACTACGAGAAGGATTTACTCAGGTGAAAAAGTTACTTAACTATGCTTTGAACAACAACTTCAAAACCTGACATTTTTCCCCCTAATTTAATGTGGGTGCTCCATCAGGTTCTGTAACTTTGCTCTGATCAGTCCATGAAAAATAGGCAAATTTGGACAGAATTTGTCCTATTAATCTGTTGATGCATTGATCTGAGATAATAAAGCAACACAGTCTGTCAATCAGTCGATCAGCACCATTTTAAGATGATCTACCATCATACAGCAGGTTTGACCTCCTGAGTAGCGCTGTGTCACCACACTCTCATATTACGCATCTGACCAGCTGATTCAAACCACGAGAGTTTGACAGTCAAAACATCACTGGAGCAGTGCATCCATAACGACAGAGCTCCGCGCACAGCAGCATCCTCTCCCCACCGCAGGTGTGAAGCTTTTTCTCTCCCTCGCACACGCACACATGCACACACACACACACACACACACACACACACACACACACACACACACACACACACACACACAATGTTTTCATTCAGTGGCTGTTAATATTGACTATTGTTTTATTTGAATTATTTTCTTATACTAGAAAGGTTAACTGGAGTTTTTTTTTCATATGCGCTGTATTTTGTGTCAACATTTACTACAGCAATGATCTCTGCTTGTCTGTGTCTGCACCTGCTTGTCAGTCGTACTATTTTCTTGTGCAAAAACAATCACAGCAAACAGTTCCCGGTTTGATGAATTGGATTGTGTCGCTGCATTGATTTATTTGCATGTCCTCCTCCCACATTTTTGTTCCCCTTGGGAGCTCCGCCTATTATAGATATTCATCAGAGGGAAACGTGCTAAATGGACTGAGGGCGCAATGCGACGTGCAGCAGCAGTGCACTCCTGATTCCCTGAGGTTTGTACGGCTTATTAGCGCGTGGAGTGACGTTTGCACACGTTTAAATACCACTAAACCTTTAATGAATCCGCCCCCTCAGTGTCTATCATAGTAATTATTAGCACAGCCTTACTTTGGACTGCTCAGTCTGGTAGTTGCTGATGAGCTGAGCATAGCGCCCATCAGCTTCAATCAGTTTTTGATGGTTTCCAGCCTCTCGGACCTCTCCATCCTCCAAGACCAAAATGTCATCACAGAATTCCAAATACTAGGAGAAATATTTAAAGATAAAAATAACATGTCAACAAAACCTACACAGCACAACAGCTTTAGTTTTCCTTTACTCAAAATAGCTGTAAAGAAAATTAGATGTAATTCTAAAGACATTTTACACATGGAGATAAAGCTCTTCAAAATTTCAACAGAACAGCACCAATCTGCTGACACAGCACTGTTAGAAAAGAGCAGAGAGAACCATCAGAGACACAGTATCTGATGGTTACTGAGGCTCGCCTTGCCTCCTCACGCAGTATCATCACACACAGAACATGACTGTTCAATAGTTTGTTTCCTGCACTTTTCTTCTAAAGTTGCACATGTTATATTTCTATATACCAGTATTTGTGTTTTTATCAATTGTGTCCTTTTAAATATTTTATGACTGAGTGTATGGACAAATGGCAAATACATTTATTGATTTTTGATTCAACCTAACTCTTTGTGTCTTAAGAAAAGTTACATAAATTATAATGAATGTTACTGACAAATGGTAATGAGACAGGATTGTATCGAGTGTCGTTTGC
This sequence comes from Gouania willdenowi, assembly GCF_900634775.1. Taxonomy (NCBI): domain Eukaryota; kingdom Metazoa; phylum Chordata; class Actinopteri; order Blenniiformes; family Gobiesocidae; genus Gouania; species Gouania willdenowi. Next base: position 7,536,798 of record NC_041046.1, on the reverse strand, counting down.
AGCTAAGGCAGCTGCAGACTAGACTAAGCACGCTCATAAACTTTAGGATGTGAGACGAGAAAGGAGAGACAGACTACTCAGGACACAGTGGAGCAATTAAGAAAATATAAAGGGATTATGCAGAAGAAAACAAGTAGAAAAACACTGAATATATTTATTTGTTTTAGTATGTTTACTGGTCATGAATTTGAATGTTTTTACTGAATTACTTGGAATGTTTTTTTGTTTTTTTTACTGTACTTGAATTTGATATGATTATCATGTATTTAACCAAAGAAAGGAGGGGCTCCCACAAAAAAAAATCAAGGTTGGCAGCCTCTAGTCAGCTGAAGTAAAAGCTGACTTCCAGGCAAGCCTACAGCCAAAGCCAAAATTTGCAAGCAACCCCACAGATTCTTTGGAAACAACTGAAAACTGCTATTCTACAGACAATCGAAGAAGTTCTTGGGATCACTACAAAGGAAAACAGAGACTGGTTTGATGAAAACTGTGGAAATTCAAGAATTGCTGGCGAAGAAGAGATCTGTCCACCAGTCCCACCTAACTCAGGCATCTTGTCCTGAGAAGAAAGCTGCCTTCCGTCTCATATACAGCAACCTCCAGCGGAAGCTTCAAGATATCCAGAACGAGTGGTGGTCCATCCTCGCAGAGAGAACCATGACTACAGGGGATTTTACAAAGTGCTAAAGGTGGTGTATGGTCCTACGCACTAGGTCCAGAGTCCTTTGCGCAGCGTAGATGGCCAGGCGCTCCTCACAGACGCGACGCCTATCCTTTGTTGCTGGTCAGAACATTTCCAGGCTCTCTTTGGCTCTAACCGCACTGTCCAAGACTCAGCGATTCTCAGAGTCCCCCAACAACCAGTGAGAGCAGAACTTGATGTGCCTCTCACCATTGAAGAGACCACCAAGGCCAGAGAGCGGCTGAAGAGTGGCAAGGCAGCAAGAGTTGATGAAATTCCAACAGAGATTTGGAAGCATGGAGGCTACATATCAGACTCTTTGAGTCCTTCATCTGTTGCTGGGAGCAGGGCAAACTACCACAAGATCTCCGTGATGCCGTCATCATCACACTTTATAAGAACAAAGGGGAAAAGTCAGACTGCTCAAACTACCGGGGGATTAGACTGCTTTCCATCGCTGGGAAAATCCTTGCAAGAGTTCTCATCAACAGACTAATACCCACCATCGCCGAAGACCATCTCCCAGAGACCCAGTGTGGCTTCAGAGCAAACAGGAGCACCACAAACATGGTGTTTGTTCTCAGGCAGCTCCAAGAAAAGTACAGGGAACAGAACAAAGGATCTTTATGTAATGTTTGTGGACCTCACCAAAGCTTTTGACTTGGTCAGCAGGAGAGGACTGTGGCATACTGGATACGTCTTGGCTGCCCCCAAAGTTCCTCAATATTGTTATTCAGTTAAATGAATATCAGCGTGGCCAAGTCCATCTCAACAGCAACCTCTCCGAGCCTTTCGCAATCACCAACGGAGTGAAGCAGGGTTGTGTCTTGGCACCGACTCTCTTCACCATACTCTTCATGCTCAAGCAGGCAACTGAAGACTTTGATGATGATGACGGTGTTCAATCTCAGGCGTCTACAGGCCCACACAAAGACCCATGAACAACTGATCCGGGACCTCCTCTTTGACAACGATGCTGCACTAGTTTCCCACACAGAGAGAGCCTTGCAGCTTATCATATCCTGCTTTGCAGAGGCTGCCCAGCTCTTTGGACTTGAAGTCAGTCTGAAAATAACAGAGATTTTCTACCAGCCTGCACCCTCCCTCACATCAACATTGGCGAGACTGAGTTGAAATCTGCTGGTGGAGGTCACCAGCATTGAGGCCATGAAGTCCCAGTTACACTGGGAAGGGCACATCTCCAGGATGGAAGATCACCACCTGCCCAAGATTGCGCTGTATGGCCAACTCTCCACTGGCAGTCGAGACAGAGGGGCACCAAAGAAGCAGTACAATGACTCTCTCAAGAAGTCACTTGGTGCCTGTCACATAGACCACCGCCAGTGGTCATCTCTTGCCACCAAAAGGAAAGCCTGGCGACAAGCAATCCACCAAGCCGTTTCCTTCTGTGAGGACACCCGTAAGGACAGTCTTCGGGACAAAAGACACGGGAGGAAAGACCGCAACGTGCACCAGCAGCCACCCCAACACAGACTTTTCCTTGCAAACGCTATGGCAGGTTCTGGCTTTCAAGAATCAGCCTAGTCAGCAACCAGCAAGTGTGCAACCGATGTGGACAACCCCCTTCATAAATCTTCGTTCGCGAAGGCAAGCCACGATTTACATTTAAAAAGTAACATTCAAAAAGCCGTCAATGTAAGTTGATAATGATAGTTTAATATCAAGGTTGAATTGGTATATAAAAGCTCTTCAATGATGAGAATGTTGAGTGCAAGTAGAGTTGAAGCAAGTTCAACTTTCCATGACATGGAGGAGAGTGCATGAAGGCACCTGTGGAGAGACGAGCACGAGCATAGAACATCCTGACTATGGAGAAGGAAAAAAGCTGAGCCAGCACCAGAATGTGGGTCCACACCAACCAATGAGAATATGACAAATGGCCAAAGGGGAGCTAGGAAAAGGACTATAAATATGTCTCGTGTCACAGAGGGGAAACCCAGTGTTTGTTGTTGTTTACACTGTAAACTTTGCTTGACATCCATGATTTGTGTGTTGGTCTTGACCAGATGGTGATCGTGGAACTGAACTTTGAGAGAGAGAGAAACTCAAAATCAAGTCAAGGCCTTAAATCTGCACCCGACCGATTTCATCAACGTCAATAGTTCATTAAAGCCATAAGCGTGACAATAACTGAGTGTGCAGGCGGCAGATAAACTTTTGGATGAGATTAACATTAAAATTTCTGTAAAAGTTTACTTGAACTTTCATACATAAGGCTGTAGTTACGCTGTCATTATAATGACATGACACCTGTCATTAGAATCAGAATCAGAATCAGAATCAGAATCAGCTTTATTGACCAGGTACAGTTTAGAACAATACGAGGAATTTGACTAGGTAGTTGCAGTGAAAGGAGACACATCAACACACCGGAGCAGCCATTTGCGGCGCCCACATATTTAGGTGAAAAAAGGGATCAATAACAGGAGGAGAGGAGGGGTGAGGGGAAAAAAACTGCCAGTTTGAAACTGATTTCCCTAAACAGAGAAAGCAGTGTGAAACCAGGAAAAAAAACCGCCTCTGCAAACATAAATGTAAGCATGACACAGTCAAACAACTCGAGACAAGGCATGTAGGAAGGGTTGGGTGGGAGGTTGGCTGGGGGAGGGGGTCAGGTGGGAAGAACAACAGGAGTCCAGCCGTTTGGGGACATGGGCGTGCTGCCAGTCGGCGCTGCAACCACGCCTCCATGCAGCTGCGGTTGGGGAGGTGGGGAAAGATGGCCGACGAGGCATTTGAAGTTGAAGACCTGTAGCTGCGTTACTGACAACCAGATGACGTGTGGAAAAGTTCAGCATCAACAGTTCCAGGAGGAATGTAGGGAAGGAGCGGGGGGAGGGAGTGGGGGTAAGAGCCGCCGTCTGCAGAAACTTCCTGGTGATAAGAGTTGAGACAACCTTGGCTTTAGCCTTGGCAGCTGGGGAGCCGAAAGGGAGATAAACAATGTGATTTGATACAGGCTATGTTAATTTCCAATAGCCTTCTGTCCTGGGTCTCTCTGCTGTAATCCAATGAGTGGCCTAGTTTCCACTTCCAAGCCGGGTCTCGAACTTCTCCCAGTTGTTATCCATAACGCGTAGACGATCCAAAAGCAGCTCTTGCTTGCTTTTGATATCGATCAACACATGAGTCTGAGTGTTCAGAGCCCTGCTACATCCTTCAGAAATCACTGGCAGCTTTTCCAAAACAGTCGCCAGCGTAGTACGGACTTTTCGATAGATTAGGAAGCCACCAGCTCCGATCAGCAGCATGCCTACTATCATTATTCCAATCATGTAGATGTCCTCCACGTCTTCCACGGAAAGGATGGACAGACACACAACTCGCCACTTGTTCCAAGGGTCAAGTGTGTATCCAGCCGCAAACGTCCCGCTTGGACATGCGGGGTCACCACCCCTGGTTCTTTGCGTCGAAAAAATCTGATCGATAGCACTGAGAGACCAACTAATTAATTCCATTATTCCGGTTTTGGATGAGTTGCAGAGAGAGGCTCTTGTTAGTTTCACAAGACCTGACAAAGCAGCAGCTAGGAGAGAGATAAGACGGAAGGGAGGGAGAAACAGAGAATGCGACTGACCTCGTCGAGAGAAGCAAGAAGAAAGGTGCATAAATAAGGTGTAATGAAGTCTGTCATTAAGTGTTGTTCGTTACCCAAACTCCTATCCTAAACCCACTAGATCCCTCCACCTAACCCAAAAATGCCAACATAGCCACAAAAGTGTCATAATTTAGCAAAAGGTGTTATAAATTAGCGAACCACACTTAATGACAACCTTCATGACACCTTATTCATGCTAATGACAAATAAAAACAGTGTAATGTCAGCCTTATGTATAAAACTTCAAGTAATGTGTTACCAAAATATCTAACATCAGAGATGCTGTGGCTCCAAACAAAACTGATCTGATATTCCAAATTTCTTACCTGTAGCTGGTGAGTAACGAGGATAATGGACTTTCCTCTGAGCTCTCTTTGGACGCATTCCTCAAAAATGTGTTTTCCCACATGGGCATCAACAGCAGACAGTGGATCATCCAGGAGATAAATGTCTCTATTAGAATACACAGCCCTGGCCAGGCTGATCCTTTGCTTCTGTCCACCTGACAGATTTAGTCCTCGCTCTCCAATCTGCAGACAGAAAAGCATTAAGATACTTCACTAGTGGATCTGAAACACTAGCTTAATGTTTAGAACAGAACAAGAACAACTGAAAATGGGAATTGATGTGACGTAGAAAGAAGAAACAGAAAAGCAGAGATGATATATAAAGGTTTTAAGGGTAATTTGAAAGTGTGTCTCAAGACAAACCAGAATTGTGACCATGCCTAATCATCTTTTAATACTGTATCTATGCATATCTATGAAACCATATTCAAAGTTAATTACAGTCATTAGTTATAGATCAGAGGCAACACAGGCAAGAGAGAAACCAGGTAAAACTATTCATGTAAAAAATGCTGATTTGATTTTAGCCATTTCTTTGTCCATTATTGAAAGCATTGTCACTAGTCTCTAATTTTAGATGTGTGGTTAGAGAGTTCCACAGTTTTGCTCCTTTTACGGAGAAAGCAGATTGACCAAAAGAAGTCCTGCTTCTTAGGACAAGTGTGGTCGCTCTGACACCTGGTGGCCAGTTTATAAAACAGTTGTGACTCATGATTGTTCACACAGAAAGAAGACAAGCACGGTTAACTAAACTACTGTTTGGTTTCACAGATGTATGCAGAGGCATGTGCACAGGTCTTGCAGTAAACAGTCACATAAACGACGAGTAAATAAATAACCGTGTCACAGTTGGAGTGTGGATTGGGTCGCATTTTCTCATCCGAGTCCGACCCAACAGTGAAAAACTCATTTTTTCCTCAAATAAATGACGTATTTACATTTGTTTTAGTGGAAAGCACTGATTTTATTAACAAACAGCTATTTCTTTCAACATCAGATCAGTGCACGGGTAACAAGTGAAAGAGAAACACAAACTGGGTGCAGTGCACGCAAGACACCATCGGATATGACAGATGAGATAAAATCATTGCATAGTTAATCATGTGTGAGCCTGCTACACACATAGAGACATTTTATTTTAATTTTTTTTTACTTTTAGAGTTAGGTGGGATAACTTCAGCCAGTCAGAGATGTTCAGTAACGCCTGCATCAAATGCTCACCTGCCAGGCTGTTTTAGTGCACACATAGCTGGACACTTTAGCACTAAAGCACTTTATCATCTGCCTCATGCACTTTAGCTGCAACGGTCACTTTATTTCTGGTCTGTCCTAAGATAATTGTTGTTATATTTGAGTCTTTGTAATTAATTGTACTGTTCATACTGTATGATTTTAGTGTTGTCTGTTTTTTTTTGTGGTTGTTGTCATTTGTGTTGCACATAACATCAACTCACCTGTGGCTGCAATCTGCCATATTTACATATTTGTCTATTAATGTGCATTGTGCTTTTGTCACAAATAAATAATTAACATTTAAATATCATATAAGGCAAAACATAATTTACTTTTTATGTGCTTAAAGAAACATTGGTGTTGGAGTTCCACAGAAAAATACATGCCTGAAATATATAAGCTAGAAATATGGAACATAAACTTGCATTTACCAAAGGAAGTCCACAAACTGCAACAGTTATTTCATTTATGTGTAGATTTAGTTTATCTGTTTCGACTGCAATAGCAGTTAGCATGAAAAAAAAAACATGGATATGAAAAAAAAAAAAACAAATCCACCAAAGCCCATATCTCCAGCTAAAGCTTTTTTATGAAATTTCCCAATCATTGAAATGAGTAATAATGTTTGTAAACCAACTATGATACCCCCACGGGGAACCTTTGGGGACCAAACTTGTATCTTCTGCTTATTCAGTGTTTAAACTCAATGTCTCATTCAGTTTAAAGACCAATTGTATGGACTTTGGACAGGATTTTTATTTTATTGTCATGTTCATAATTCCATGATCACTTTTATTGCAAAGTGTTTAGAACAGTAGATATAAAATGTACTGACACTATTTGAGTTCGGGACAAATTTGTTCTCATTGACTCCCATTATAACCACATATTTTATAAAAGTGGTTTTCCCAAAAAATACTGAAAAGGTATTTCCTGTTTTCTCTGTAATAAAAATGGCCCAAAATCAATTTTCTTATCAATTATTGAACTACTCAAGGATGTAATAATGTCATATCAAATATTTGATTTTGCACGTTATTGTTTTAAAAAATGCAAAAAAATACAGAAATATAATGAAAACTTTATATCTATGGTTCAGTCTGAAGTTGTTGAAAAGATGTGATAATTAAAAAGTGTGAAAAATATTTATATGTGACATTTTGAAGACACTTTTATGAATGGTACAGTTTTGTTATAAGCTCAGTGTAGGTTTTTTTTTTTTTTTTTTTTTAAATAAAAAGATGCTCATATCTCTAAAAGTATATAATGCCTCAAAATCAATGTTCCTATCAATTATTGACCTATTCAAGGCAGTAATAACTTCTGCCAAATTTTTCATTTTGCACCTTATTTTTGAAAAAAATACACATTTTGTGTTTTCATTGAAAGAAATTGTGTTTTTATGACAGAAAGGGCATAAAACCATTTTTTTTTAAAATACAGAAATATAATGAAAACGTTATATCTATGGTTAGGTCTGGAGTTGTTGAAAAGATCTGATGTGGAAAAAAATGGGTGGGGGGTGGGGGTGGAATTATATACAACATTTTTATGGCCGTTTTAAGAAGGATACCATTTCGGTAACTTTTTTTAAAGGCGCTCCAAGGGTTAACTTTTATTAAGTAACTGAATAAAAAAGCTGTTTGCGTACCTCTGTTTGATCTCCATATGGCAGGATCTCCAGGTCTGCACTGAGGCTGCAGACCTCCACAACTCTGTCATATCTATAAATAAAAAATACAGGATCTGTAATAAGTTAAGATAGAGTTTTATTTCATCACAAGACACAAATTATTAAATACGAACTATGTAACCATGTCACAGGGATATGTTGTATAACTCGTATTCTCCATTGCATCACTAAGTAGCCCCAGCCAGTAAGTTATCATGGTGTTAATTCATTAACATGCTGTGGCTGTAAACCAATACTGTTATTGCCCTTTAACAGCACTTTAAACAGTCATCCTTTTCTCTGGCCGTGAACTCGTAAAAAGCCAAACATTGCAGATTGAAGTTTGCTCTGATTGCAGGACTGTAGTTCATGTAACTTGACAAACAGATAACAACGATGACCTCTGACCATGTTTAAATGTTTTACTAAACTGAGCAGAACTTTCCCCCACGTGAAAACATTAAAGACATGTGACTAACCCCCTGTGCACCAGATGCTCTCACAGATGTTGGACTGGATGGGAATGAAATATAATGACTTTAGAGATCAACCCCACACGTCAAACGTTCTGAAATGTGTGCTTGATTTTTATTTTTGCTGAGAGAGGCCATGGTACTCTGGGAAAATCATTCCCATGAAAAGGTTTATATGATCAGTAAAAAGCACTGGAGGACAGGAAGGGTTAAATAAAACCATGACTAAAGCGTCATACTGTCTTGCCCTTTTCCCATAAAGTTTTCTCAGTATTTCTCTAGTTATTCTAGTTACAGTTAGTTATTGATTCATTTTTTATGAAGGTGAAAATAAATACACTTGAATTTATTGAGGACTAGAAACCCAAACCAACGATCAGGACATCCTCTGTAGCTTTTTTTTTTTTTTTCCACTGCCCCTTGTTTGTGGGATCATTGTAATGAATGAAACCCAGAAGAGCTCACACTCTTCATTACCCTTGGCTTAAAAACAACAGTGTAAACACTTTTAGGTACGGTTGTCCATGAAGGAATCCCGAATGCAAAGCTATTTGACTTCTAGTTCTGCCCACATGCAATCACATAAACAACCAAGTTAACAAAGCAAGTTCCCCCACACGTTGAAAGGTTTTTAAGTTGTTTTGTAGCTAATGTCTCACTTTCTTAAATTGGTTTTTCTATAGTCGTGTCTCTTCTATGGTCCCTTCCTTCCTTTATCACTGGCCACGTTTACATGGTAGCTATAATTCCTCTTTAATTCAGAATAAAAGTTAAAGGAGCATAGGGCAGGATTTGAGAAAATATAAACATTCATTTTATTTCATTTTTTAATGCTAATGGCTGATGATGAAATGCTCTAAACCAAAGAGAACGATACCACACATTTTTCTACCTATTGCCTTGAAAAGATTGTGTGAAACATTTTGTACTGCTGTTCTGGGCATGAAATTCCCACACAGTTCTGCTGACGTGACGTCAAATGACGCTGGTACGCATTCTCAACGGCTTGGAAATAAACCGAAAATAAAGACAAATGAGAAGAAGACGGCTTGGAGACTTTAACACGAGAAGCACAGTGGACTAAATTATTTCATTCCATCATTATGGTTGGATGTACAAAGAGGTGTACATATTCTGTACTCTGTAATGTTATAAAGGGCTATATTTGCGGGTGCAAAGTAAAACAATGTGTTTGTGTGAGTTTGTGTGTGTGATAAATGTGTTTGTTTGTTTTTTTCGTTTGGTGTATTTTTCTGTAATGTATGTTTTTTGGAATCATTATGTGTATTTTGTATCTTTCTGGTGTCTTTTTGCGCCTTTTTTGTATAATTATTGTTTTTTGTTGCCATTGTAGTGTGAATCTGGAGTCATTTTGTGTATTTTTCAATCTTTTTGGTGTAGTTTTATGCACTTATGTTGTCATTTTCTGTATTTTTTGTATGAATATTTAGTTTGTATATTTTTTGTTATTTTCATATTTTTGTTGTTTGGTGTATTTTTCTGTAATGTATGATTTTTTGAGTCATTTTGTGTGTTTTTGGAGCCTTTTGGTATATTTTTGTGCATTTCTGTTGTTGTTTTGTGAATTTTTTGTATAAATATTGTTTTTTTTGTTTTATTTTACTCATTTAGTATATTTTATCATAAATACCTTATGTGTGGTGTGAGGGCGTGTTTTGAGAACAAACAATCATCATAGTAGAGTCGTGTTGTGGACCCATTTGCTGACAAAAAAGTTACATTCCTCTGTCTAAAGAACCAGATAGTTTGTGATATGGTCGGCTATTGGCCGTCAGCACAGCAGCCGTGCACACAGTTCGTGCAGACTGAGGAGGAAGTGGACTCCGTCACCCGTGATTTAAAGGAAGTTTTGGATCACGGGAATAATTTCAAATAACCATGAAAAATTAACTTAAATAACGTTTGGCAGTACAAAAACATTTTTATTATTGACTTTGTTTTTTAAACCCAAACAAACTGCGACAAAGTGACATCATGAACCGGATGTCCCGGGAACTGGAAGTACTGTGCTCAATACTGCGTTCAATACAGAGTAATCCTAAAATTAAAATGAACGTTTTGAAAGTTTTGCAACACCAAATTACTCCAAAATGATGCAAGCACACACTTGGGGTATTTGGAAGCTGTTGACAAAGTTTCAGGTCTAACAGATACCGCGTCAAGGAGATATTTGCTCCACAAACACGCACGCACGCAGACCTTTCTTGCTTTTATAGGTAAATTCGTAGCAAAGGGGGTACTTAGATTCAGAAATAAGAGAAAGTGGGTATGTGAGCCAAAAAAGTTTGAGAACCACTGATCTAAACGACACGGAATTGGGGGAAAGTTAATAAAAGACTGTTTTGTGAAGGATTAACTTATTTTCATGAGATTGGGTGAATAATTACTTGGTCTGGTCGAAGGGTTGCCCCATCAAAATGTTTTCTTGAACAGTTCCGTGGAAAATCCAGGCCTGTTGGGAAACGTAGGCAAACGTCCCATCGGCCGTGAGCGAGCCCTGCAGAAGGTGCATCTACACAGGAATAAACAGGTTGGTTGATGAAACTGTGACAGGCCACTTTTGGGAGCTGAAAAAACATTACGCATTCACAATTGGACCAACCTGTTCTAAAATGCTGGAAATCAATGACGTCTTTCCACTCCCAACGTTCCCACAGACACCCAGCAGCTTGCCCTTTAGGAAATAGAAAAGTTTAACTTGACTAATCGAGTTAGTCTTGTTGTGTTTAGCAGAGCCCAAACATACCTTGGGCAGAGTGAAGGAGACGTTTCTCAGAGTTGGCAGGATTTCTGCTGTTACAGCCTCTGAATCCATAGGGGGATTCTTCTCCTCACTGGTGGAGTTGGTGATAGAGTTTGATTTACTGTTGTTTTTGGTCCAGGAAAACGTACCATTGCTCATTACCACAGCAAAGCTGCTGTCTTTTCTTTGGGTCAGATACGTCTCTGGGTTCTGGATCATGAATATTTTCTGTAACAAAAACAATAAGAACAGAACATTTTTTAAATTATTAAATAAGATATGAAATGTGAAATGTTTATGAATCAGAATCAGAATCATCTTTATTCGCCAAGTGTATGTTGTACACACGAGGAATTTGACTCGGTCAACTGTGCTCTCTCCAATAGTGAAAACATTCAATAATAAACAATCAACTAGAAAAGATGATAATAAGTATAAACATAAGTATAAATATAAACAGTAGTTAGACTAGAATGTGCAAATAACAAGATGATAATAATAATAATAATAATAATAATAATAATAATAATAATAATAATAATAATAATAATAATAATAATAGTATAAAAAAATAAAATAAATACAAAATAAAATAAAAAAAATAAGATAAAAGAAGGAAAATAATAGAAAAGAAAGATAATAATAAAATATAATAATAATAAAAGGAAAATAGTGCAGTAGAGCATTGATAAGTAGTGCAGTAGAACATTTAAATTAAAGGTATGTACATGAACATTCTCAGTGTCAGATTGATCCAAGGTTGTTATGTTTGGTTCCAGGGTTTTTCCACAGAAACAGGACTGACACTCTTTGACTGTTTAGTGTTGATCAGAGTGACAGCCTGGGGGAAGAAACTGTTTTTATGGCGGGTTGTTTTGGCGTACAGTGATCTGTAGCGTCTGCCAGAGGGGAGGAGTTTAAACAGATTGTGTGCAGGGTGGGAGGGGTCTGCAGTGATGCTACCTGCCCGTTTCCTGACCCTGGACAGGTATAAGTCTTGGATGGAGGGCAGATCGACACCAATGATCTTTTCTGCAGTCCTGACTATCCTTTGTAGTCTGTGTCTGTCTAGTTTGGTTGAAGATCCAAACCAGACAGTGATGGAGGTGCACAGAACAGACTGAATGATGGAGGTGTAGAACATGATCAGCAGCTCCTGGGGCAGGTTGAACTTCCTCAGCTGACGCAGGAAGTACATCCTCTGCTGTGCCTTTTTCCTGGTTGAGTCTATGTGGGAGGTCCACTTCAGGTCCTGTGAGATTGTGGATCCCAAGAACCTGAAGGAGTCCACGGTAGCCAATTCCCTATTTAAAATGGTAAGGGGGGGGAGTGTGGAGGGATTTCTTCTGAAGTCCACTGTCATCTCCACGGTCTTGAACGGGTTCAGTTCCAGATGGTTCTGACTGCACCAGAGAGCCAGCTGTTTCACCTCCCGTCTGAAGGCAGACTCGTCCCCATCCCTGATGAGACCGATGACGGTGGTGTCATCTGCAAACTTCAGGAGTTTCACAGAGGGGTCCCCTGAGGTGCAGTCATTGGTGTAGAGGGAGAATAGCAGTGGGGAGAGAACACACCCCTGGGGGGCGCCAGTGCTGAGTGACCGGGTGCCAGATGTGATGCTTCCCAGCCTTACTTGCTGCTTCCTGTCAGTCAGGAAGTTGGTGATCCACTGACAGGTGGAGGCCGGCACTGTGAGCTGGGTGAGTTTCTGGTGAAGGATGTCCAGGATGATGGTGTTGAATGCAGAGCTGAAATCCACAAACAGGATCCTAGCGTAGGTCCCTGGGGAGTCGAGGTGGTGCAGGATGTAGTTCAGTCCAATGTTGACTGCATCCTCGACAGACCTGTTTGCCCGATAGGCAAACTGCAGGGGGTCCAGCAGGGGTCCTGTGATCTTTTTCAGGTGGCTCAGAACCAGCCTCTCAAAGGACTTCATGACTACAGACGTCAGGGCAATGGGTCGATAGTCATTAAGTCCTGTGATGGCAGGTTTCTTGGGGACTGGGATGATGCTGGAACTTTTGAAGCAGGAAGGTACTTCACACAGCTCCAGTGATGTGTTGAAGATCCGTGTGAAGATGGGAGCCAGCTGCTCAGCACAGGCTTTCAGGCAGGAAGGAGACACTCCGTCTGGTCCTGGAGCCTTTTTGATCTTTTGTTTTTTGAAAAGCTGGCACACATCTCTTTCATTGATCTTCAGGGCAGGTGGGGGGACAGAGGGTGAGGTAGGGGGGAGAGTAGGGGGAGCAGGAAGGGCAGAATCCAGGTGATGGGCTGATGCTAATGAGCTGGGGGGTGGGTGTGAAAACCTGCAGTAGAAGTTGTTCAGGTCTCTAGCTAGTCTTTTGTTACCAGTAGGGTGGGGGGAGGGTTTCCTATAGTTGGTAACTTCATGCAGGCTTTTCCACACTGCAGAAGGATCTTTGTTTGAGAAGCTTTGTTTTAGCTTCTCAGTGTAGCACCTCTTGGCTACTTTGATCTCCCTGGATAGTGTGTACTTGGCTTGCCTGAACAGGTCCCTGTCCCCACTCCTGTAGGCTTCCTCCTTAGCCTGACGTAGCATCCTAAGTTGAGGTGTGAACCAGGGTTTGTTGTTGTTGTATGTGCAGAAAGTCTTGGTCTGCACACACATGTCCTCACAGAAGCTGATGTAAGATGTCACAGTATCAGTCAGTTCATCCAGGTTGTCTGATGCAGCTTCAAAAACACTCCAATCAGTGCAGTCAAAGCAGTCCTGTAACTCCTGCTTTGACTCCTCTGTCCACCTCTTTACAGTCCTTACTACAGGTTTAGCAGATTTAAACTTATGCCTGTAGGTGGGGATGAGATGAATCAGACAGTGATCAGAGAGCCCCAAAGCTGCACGGGGAACAGAGTGATATGAATCCTTTATTGCAGTGTAGCAGTGGTCCAGTGTGTTAGCACCCCTGGTGGGGCACTTTATATGCTGTCTGTATTTAGGGAGTTCGTGGGTTAGATTTGCTCTGTTAAAATCCCCGAGAATGATTAGCAAAGAGTCGGGATGTTTTTTCTCCACGTCTGCTATCTGGTCAGCCAGGTGCTGTAACGCCTCTGTTACGCAAGCCTGAGGTGGGATGTAAACACCGACCATAACAAACGAGGAGAACTCCCGTGGAGAATAGAACGGTTTGCAGTTTATGAAAAAACTCTCCAGATTAGGGCTACACGTCTGTTTCAACACTGTGACATCTGTACACCAACCTTGGTTAATGTAAAAGCATATTCCGCCACCCCTCGTCTTCCCACAGAGCTCTTTTACGCGGTCCGCTCTGAGGAGCTGAAAGTCCGGTAGATGTAAAGAGCTGTCCGGGATGAGTTCACTGAGCCAGGTTTCAGTAAAACACAGGGCGGCGGATCTGCAAAAGTCCGAGTTTCTGGTGTTTAGAAGCAGCAGTTCATCCATTTTATTTGCCAGTGAGCGGACATTCGCCAGGTGAATGGATGGAAGCGCAGTGCGTAATCCCCGCTGCCTCAGTTTAACAAGCGCGCCTGCTCGTTTACCCCGTCTGCGTCTGCGGCGTCTCCTGCAAATTCCATAGAGAGCTGCTGCTCCTCCGGTGAGAATCTCCGCATAACTTTCTGGCTCAATGAGAACCGGTGAAAAAAGATCAGCAGAGGACTGTCCAACTTGTAATAGTTCTTCTCTGGTGAAAGAGACCAGAGAAGGGGAGCAATAAACTACAAAAATAAAGAAAAACACAACAACTACGAGAGAGCGCAGTACCGAGGCAACCATCCGCGGCGCCATCATATACCCTGAATTTGACAGATTGTATGTTAAATAAACCAAATATCTCAGGATATCATTACAACTTTACTGAATGACTGAAAAACTTGAAACTACTTTATCACACATTATTATTAGGGCTGTCACTTTAACGCGTTAATTAAGATTAATTAATTACAGGAAAAAAATATGCGCTAAAAAAAATAACACCATTAATCGCTTTTTTTAGCACTCCAAACAGCGCAAAACCTAATTTCTAATTTTAAGAGTTCCCGGTGTATGAATAAGGAGTTATTAATAATGGGTTTTATGAAGGAGAATATAAATTATGATTATTAATATTAGCTCAAAGGATGTCGGTGTGCCACTCCTTTTAACAGGAGAAATATGTCCAAGTTTTTAGTCTAAACTCAATAATTTGAAACCGGGGAAATAGGATTTGTACAGCAACATATACACCTTAATACACAGTTTTAATAAAGAGAAATCAAAGATTATGTTTAATCTTTTATTCAAAACTCAACAATTAACACAGTAAAAACATAAATTAAAATGGGATGATTAAATCATGATAAAATACGTTTCTAGTCTAATAAGAACGAGGGTTATAAGTAATAAGTGAAAACGCTATTCTAAAGAGAGCTAGTCCACTAAATATGGTATAAAGAGATAACATATTTGAATAAAAGAGCTCAATAAACATGTAGGGAGATGTAGACAAAACAAACAAACGTATAAGGAGTAAAATGTGGTTAAACTGTGTTGCAGTTTGGAAGAGTAAGTTTGTAGGAATGAGTATTTGTATGAGGATGTATTGTGTCATATGAGCAGTTCTGCATATCTTGAAATATCATGTATCATGGGACACTGTGACACTCAACATTACTAGGAAGTAACGAAGTATTGCTTAAGAAATTGGTTGTGAATTTTACGGTGAAATATTCTTATTGAACATCATGTTCTTCTTTTCCTTACAATATGGTTGACAATAAATACTTTAAACTAACATTGTGATGTTTTTTGGTGTTTTATGTCCTTTTTAAATGATGAAACATTTAAAATAGCATTCTGTTGGGTACACGATTACCTGAAAAGAGTGGCATAGGACAGACAATGTTTGCTATTTCAATTGCTGCAGGAATCATTTCAATAATGTTTTCTTTTGTGACTTTTCAAACATAGTAACAGTTTCTTTGTTCTCATTTTGAATAGAAAAACAGAGAGTTGGTGTTTTTCCACAGTCCTGTGGGACCTGGTGTTCTGGAGGTGACAATTCATCGCAGGGTGTCGGAGCCCAGAGTTTGAAAATTTAGTATGTAAACATTGGCCGACAGATTCCTACAACATGCTGCAAGCACGCCATGACTGACAAATGAACAAACTCACTGTATAAATATTATTATCTGAAGGAGAGAAAAGGCAACGTGTTCGGTGTCAGAAAAGTGTTCTTACTGTTGATGAGTTAATTTATAGCACTACATATGATGTTTTATTTCATTTGTATGTTCTATTATTTGGAGATTGACAAAAGTACACATCAATGACGCATAGGCCTTGGGACTAATAGTCACAAATACTGCAGAATGTAAATGGCTACGCCTGTGTCTGTTTTAGTTTGTTAAAAACAATAAATTACTTTATAAATCCACTTTGTTATATATCAATGTTTTGATCTGCCACAATAATGTAATTTAATTGAAAATACCTTAAATTGAGGGTGTTTCTCAGCAATTTTTAGGTGTGATTAAAAAACAGATTAATTACATTAATTAATTACAGAGCATGATTACTTAATCGCACATTTTTTGTTAATCTCTTGACAGCACTAATTGCTACTGTAATTAGCGAGGATGAATGAGGCATCCTCACTATTGTTATTCTGGTACTTTATTATTATTAAACATTTTGCTTCTTCCATCTGCGTTAACACATCCTACACTGTCCAATTTTGACAATTAAGATATCAAACTGTTAAGAAAAATCCCGAAATTTATGCTATCACTATGCTATCTTTAAATCTTTTGAGTTATTGTGCATGTTCTCACCCACTTTTATTGGAAATTGCAGTTTTTTCCAACTTTCAATCCCTTCTTCCCCTGCAGCCTTTCTTCAAGTGATTTTGACCAATCAACCTTTAACATGTTCAGCTTGTGCCTTCAACTCATTTCAACTTTTTTCAACTATTTTAACTCTTTTCAACTTTTTAAAAAAAAACATTTTCAACCCATTTCAACTTTATTGCTAATGTTCAGCTATTGTTTAATACTTAGCAAATGCTAGATTAGTGCTAATCCTAGGTTAATGCTAATGCTAGAGTAATGCTTATGCTAGGCTAATGTCATTGCAGGGCTAATGTCATTGCTAGGCTAATGCTAATACTAGGTAACATTAATGCTAATGCTAGGCAAATGCTAATGATATGGCTAATGCTAATGCCAATGCTCGCTAATGCTAGTTAATTCTAATGTTAATGCTCATGCTAATGCTAATGCTAATGCTAGGCAATGCTATAGCGAGTGATCATGCTAATGGTTATACTAATGCTTATGCTAATGCTAGGCAATGCTATAACGAGTGTTAATGCTAAGCTAATGCAGCGCAACGTGGGCCAGCACCTGCATCCTAAATTGCATTTTCTTCAGGAAATGCTAGTATTCTAGTTCTTCTTGCTTTGAGTGAGAGTTTACCTTTAATCGTTGGATTGACACAAAAGCATCAGCCGAGGCTTTAACAGACAGAGGCAGCAGAGCAAGAACGAATCTCATAGAGTTAAAGATGGCAATGGTTGTGAAAGCCTGTCGTAAGAAAGAAGAGAAGCAATTGTATAAAATGGAACAAGTCTGACAATAACATCTGTACTTGATTTCTCTGTGTTTTACTGTCTTTGATGTACCAACACGTCCTGACAAACACATGGACCTGTGATGTGTGTGATGGTCATACTCACAGCAGACGCTTGGAGCGGTAGACCTAACAAAGTGTGGAGGAGGAAGGTGACCACGGTGGCGACAGTGGGGATGATGCTGGTGATGCTGACGTTGATATTCTGGATATAAAGGACCTTCTGTAGTTGTTGCCTTTCTCTCTTTCGTTCACCTGAAGAGAAAAGATTTGGAGTCTTAGCTGTGGATGCTCACCAGAGCAGTGCTTGGTACGTCACAGAAATCCTAACAATGACGATGATGACGATGATGATGATGTACACACGTGGACAAAAATGTTGGTACCCATTTATTAAAGAAAGGAAAACCCACAATAGTTACTGAAATAACCTCAAACAAACAAAAGTTTGTTTTATGTTTACTTTAATTTGCTGAAAATGTACTAATAAAAATCAGACATTGCGTTTGAATTGTGGTTTAAGAGAATTATTAAAAAATAAATAAATAAATAATAAAAATAAAAAAAATAATAATAATAATAATAATAATAATAATAATAATAATAATAATAATAATAATAATAATAAAACTGGCCAGGACAAAAATGATGGGGTCCTTAACTTAATATTTTGTTGTACAACATTTAAACCTTTTCAACCCATCTCAACTTTTTTCAACCCATTTAAACTTTTTTCTTTTTTGCTAATGTTAAGCTATTGCTAGGTTATTGCCATTGCTAGGCAAATGCAAATCCCAGGTTGATGCTAATGCTAGTCAAATGCTAATGCTAATCAAATGCTAATGCTAGGTTAATGCTGTTTCTAGGCTAATGCTAAAGCTATGATAATGTTATTGTTAACGATAGCTATTGTTAATGCTCAGCTACGTGACACTTGGCACTTATAGTCTTCAGATGGACTTCATGTAAAGTTGTGTAAAGAATTTTGTTTGGTCAAAATATTCACATTGTATTAACGAGTAAAGTTTTCCAGCTAGCTATAAAAACGTAAACTGTTGCATTTCTCAGTCAAAATAAATGCTAACAACACCAAATCTGAGATCCTTGGTTGGCATGTGATTGTAGGAGTATGAGCCAAATTTGAATATGTAGGCCACTAGGGGGCGCAGCAAATATGGGAAACGTATACCTCTTAAATGGCAAGAAAATTTTTTCCTAAATTTGAAAATCTAATAGCCACAGATTCCCCCAATAGCACTGAATCACCTGGACTGGGCCACGCCCATTTTCACCTGTATTTGTGTTGCCGCAAAATCGCAAAAACTGGCCACTAGGGGGCGTTGCAAATATGGGAAAATTAATATCTCTTAAATGGCAAGACCAGTTTTTACCAAGTTTAATGGGTATGACCGAGGGTTGCTCCTGATTCCATCTTTCGAAGTTACTCGTGATTGGTCAAGGTGGGTGTGGCTTATTAGAACAAAAACACCAAACATTTAATTCAGCTGAAGTATTATGTTGAGGGCTGTGAAATTTACAGGGTATATATAAAAGAGCACACAGACCGCCCATTCCAAAAAGTGTGCCAATAGGTGGCACTATAATGGGTGCAAACGCACTTTGGCCTTCAACTTTCACATTTTAAATCACATCTTCATAAACTTCATATCCACGTGTTCACTGCAAATGGCACGTTGGCCTGTGTTCTGACACGTGCCCCAAGCCCGTCATCCTTTGTGACGTACTTTACAAAACCTGGGGGCCGAGTCGCGCGGGAAGGCTTGGTCCCCTTTCATAACTGCCTGCAGTTCTAGTTCTTATTATTGTATTTCCATTCATATTCAGTTGGACCAACATTAAAAACATCTCAATAGAAAACTTTGGACTTAATACTAATAAGCTTAGACGTATATTGGTTATACCCCCATATCAAATATTTTCTTTTTTTACCCGCCGCCCCTAAATTGTTGCAAAAGTGTGTCACAAACACAATATGACATTTTTTTTTTTTTTTTTTTTTTTTTATAAAAGATTTATAAAATACAAGCACTGGATATGGAATCATTAGGTTATTGCAGTTTTTTTAACTTTGGGGTTGGGACACCATGTGGGGTCGCCTAATCCTGGCTCTGATTTTTTTTGCTCGGTAGCTGTGCATTCTGGCATCTGCCAAAGGCTGCAGAAGCAGCGGGGACGGGACTCAATGAGTCTGTTTTTTTCACACAAACTACTAGTTTGATGTAAAGCTGTCCTTACATAGACAGCTTTAGCAAATATCACTTTTATAAGAGTTGCAGACTGCTCTTTTAATGTGAAGAAACAAGAAAGCTTATATATCAATGCAAGAATACTAGAATAGTTTACAGGGCAAAAAAAAAAGTGTGTATAACTTTCAGTAGGGGCCCAACAAGATGGTTTGTACCCAGGGCCTAAAATGTGATGCTATGGCCCTGCATCTACAACATCTGCACCACTTTGTTCTTTAGAGTGTGCTGATGTTACTTTTCATCCAGATGGTTGAAATGCAACTGACTTACTTTCAACTTTGCTCTCAAAACACTCTTCCCAGGCATACATCTTGATCAGTTTGATGCTGTTGAGAATCTCGTTAATGGTGCGAACCCGGCAGTCTGTTAGACGCATCGTTTTGGTCCTGAATTTGGTGATGAGCTTGACCAAGAGAAACTGAAAATAGAACAAAAGATTTACCATTTTCATTTGGGAGAATTAAAACAGATACCTGTAGATATGTTGACTGGCTTTGCTTTGGAAAATGTTTGCTGAGGGTTGGAGTCAAAACTTATCAAGTCATTAATAATTCAACTTGCTGTAAATTCCTTCTTGATTTGTGTTGTAACTTAAGCTTTAAAGCAAATACTATATCTTATTGTTGGCTCTTCCTGTCATTGTGAAGCAAATGTGACTCAGTGTTGGATTGTTCACCCACTAAATAGGGGTGGACTGGCCATCTGGCATACTGGGCTTCGTTCCGGTGGGCCTGTCCAACTGGAGGCAGACCTGGTAACAGGTGGCCAAAATTGGTCAGAAAAGAGTGAAAAGTAACTAAAATGGGCCAAAAGCAGTCAAGAATGGCCAAAAAATTGGCAAATAAAGAGGAACCAGGTGGTATGTAATGGAACAGGATAGCTTAAATGAGCAACATGTGGCAAACAATAGTGAAAAAGGGCAAAAATGTGGAACAAAAAATGGCAAAATGTTGG
The DNA here is from genome assembly GCF_900634775.1 of Gouania willdenowi. Lineage (NCBI taxonomy): Eukaryota > Metazoa > Chordata > Actinopteri > Blenniiformes > Gobiesocidae > Gouania > Gouania willdenowi. The sequence continues at coordinate 7,516,198 of NC_041046.1, read as the reverse complement.
GAAAAAGGTGTATAAAAGGTGTAAAGTGGTATTTATTGGGCAAAAGTTAGCTTATTTGGATGAAAAGTGGCCATAAAAATTCAAGAAAGGACAAAAATGGAATAAAAGTGTCAAAATGAACTTGCAAAAATGGACAAAAATGGGGAAAAAAAGAGGTATTTATTTGCAAAATGTAGGTAAAATATGAAAAAAATGTCAGAACTTTTAGAAAAGGGAAAAAATGGGACAAAGGAAGAAACAAAATGGCCAAAGGGAATCAGTAAAAAGGGTTAAAAAGTTTCCACCTTTTAATGTTTTCTAGGGGAATAATAATTAAAAGTAAGATATAAAGAGCCACATGTTGAGCGTCACTGACTTAATAACAGCTTCTACATGGTGTCGCTGATAATGTGGTGGACTGGTCTGGACACAAAATGCCAGGGCTGAATTTTTGTCCCAGTCCACCCCTGTGAACTAATATGGAGCAGGAGGTGGGTTTGCGGTCCGATTTCAGCCCACCAAACTATTGGATTCAGCCCAGGGGACGATTTAGCTTGAAGTGGAAAAATTGAAGGGAAAACAAAAATCACAACTTAAAAAAGAATGTTTTACAACTTAGGAACTATTAGTGATTATTGTACTGGGGCACACAATTGATAAATAAAAGCTTGGGGAATGAGGAGGGTTTGAAATTCTCAAAAACTTGACTTAAAATATACATTTAGAGCTGTAAATTCCAGAAATGATTTTAAAGTTATTTTCAGTTTAACTTTCTTTGACATATACAGTAACAGCATGTTGCTCTTGTGCCTCTTTACTCTTCTTTCTTTACATTAAATGTACTTTTACCAAGTCCAGATTAACCATACGGGCAACTGGGCAATTGCCCAGGGGCCCTCGACCTCTAAAGGGCCCGGGGCAGTGAGGGCATAAGGAAACTGTCTGGTTATCTCTTGCTTATAATGTAAACTGTCTGCCGCTCGGAGCCGTCGCATTGCACAGAAACCCTGCACCTGCATATGACTGTGAGCTGAGACCCTCTCCTCAGGCGGCCAGGTTGGTCAAAACCAGGTGACGCAAATCAACCTCTACGCAACTCAAAAAATGCAAACATGGAGAGGCAGCTAATGTAAATGTTTAACCCTTGCTTGTCTGGTTGAATTGTGACAATAGAGGTTGTTTTCTGTTTTAAAACAAGTTTAAATTATCTTAGGACCAAAATGTTTATTTGAGCAGATTATACTGCATTTTATTTATTTTTCTTTCCTTGTGGTGGCTCAATGAAAATGCTGTAAATTGTTTATCATTGTTCAGAGAAAGCTGGCTGATTACAAAATGTTCACATTGCATCACTTGATTGTCCTGTTGAATTCTGAGGTGACAGGGTGATTTCTGTGTAAAATGAGCCAAAGAACAAAATAGTACTTGATTCTATCAGATTCAAGGACTCCTGTTGAGGATAAAGGCATTGTGGAGATCAAATCCTGGGACTGATCCTAGATGCCATTTATCACATGGATTATGGTGGTTTCAGCACTTGGCTCCCGTGCGTCTGGTCTCCGGCTTACGACTCCTGCTCTGCTTATTTCACTAAACTTGTTTTGCAAAATAAGAGAAACCCCAAGGTTTTGTTCAATACTATTGAAAATCTTGTTGCACCCTCACCGTCCCATGTGTCTGCTCACATACAAGGGGACTGTAACAATTTTTTAAACTTTTTTGTAAACAAAGTACAAGACATCAGGGCGAGTATCACTCCTCCTTTGGTTGCCTTGTGCAGTGCATCAGCCCCTGTGAGCTCATGGTCCTCCTTCACTCCTGTCAGCCTATAGGATGTTCAGGTTTTAGTAGGAAAGATGAAACCCTCATCGAGCACTGTGGACAATGTTCCTACTTCTCTGCTCTTAAATGTTTTTGATGTTGCCGGTCCTTGGGTGGTAAAATTGATAAACCTCTCACTTTTTTCTGGCTCGGTCCCCAGCTTTTTTAAACATGCGATAATGAACCCCATTCTTAAAAAACACAATCTTGATCCAGGGGAGCCTATAAACAACTGGCCCATATCTTAACTTCCCTTCATGTCTAAAATCATGGAGAAAATGGTTGCTAAGCAGCTGACCTCATACATGGAACAGCATGATTTTTATGATAAATATCAATCTGGCTTTGAGCCAATCCACTCCACTGAAACTGTTCTTCTGAAAGTTTCTAGTGACGTGATGATGGCCACTGACTCATTACACAGTCTTGGTTTTACTTGATCTGACAGCTGCCTTTGACGCAGTAGATCACAGTATACTGGTTGATCGACTTAAATCTGAGATGGGGTTTTCTGGTGCTGTTGTCCAGTGGTTTACCTCTTATATAAATGGAAGAACTTTTAATGCTGCTATTAACGATGTTATGTCTAATATGTCCAACCTGTCATGTGGAGTAGCCCAGGGCTCTGTTCTGGGGCCTGTTTTGTTTTTATTGTGTCTGATGCCTTTTGGTCGGTTGATCCGTGGTTTTAAAAATGTGTCTTATCATTTTTATGCTGATGATATCCAGGTGTACTGCTCCTTTAATGACTCAGATTTTCACTTTTTTATCTTAGTTCTTAGATTGTGTATCCTTTATCAAAAACTGGTTGTCATCAAATCATCTCCAGAAAAATTCAAACAAAACAGAAACTTTGATTATCGCTCCTGATAAAAAGATCCCTCTTATTATAAACTGTCTTGGTGATCTGGGATCATCTGTTAAAACCAGCCTCAGAAACCTTGGGGTTATTTTTGATCAATCAATGTCTTTGGAGGGACAATGTCGTCAACTGACTAAAAACTGTTTTTATCACCTGAAAAATATCTCAAAAGTGAGGAATCTGTTATCAAAATCAGATCTCGAACTGGTTATACACGCATTTATATCATCTCGCATTGACTATTGTAATTCTGTTTTTACTTGTTTTAAAAAGTCGACCCTAAACAGACTCCAGATCATTCAGAACGCTGCTGCCAGACTTTTATGCTCCCAGAACATTCCACATTACCCCCATTCTTTCTACTCTGCACTGGCTCCCAGTTAAGTTTCGAATAGAGTACAAAATAATAGTTCTTACGTTCCGAGCGTTACATGGTCAGGCCCCTAAATATATCACAAACTTGTTGTGCCCCTACACTTCAGGGCGAAGACTTTGATCCTCAGACCAGGGTCTCCTAAATATCCCAAAAACTAAATTTAAACCCGAGGAGACTTGGCTGTGGCCCCCAGACTCTGGAATAACCTGAGTCTGGGGGCCAGACTCAGGTTATTCCACGGTCTCTCCGTGAGCTGAACTGTGTGGACACTTTTAAAAAACTGTTGAAGACTTTGCTTTTCAGAAAAGCTTTTAATTAACTGGATTTAATTTTTTTTATTATCCATTTGTGTTCACTTTTATGATGTAAATGCACCCATGTTTTTATTATTCTATTATGATGTTGTACTTGTATTTTCACTTGTAATTTTATCTGCAAAAAGCGCTATAAGCTATAAATAAATTACTTACTTAACAAGAGGACATAGCTGTGCATTTGTGTTTCTATGAGCATTTGCACATCTGTACATCAAAATGCACTTGATGACAGTTAGATATTGGTATATTAATGTATATTACTGGAATGTATTTATTCTTTTGCCATATAGTAATCCTGGGGTTGTGATGATGGAGCCCTTGAATATTGTTGCCCAGGGCACAGCGAAGTGTTAATCTGGACCTGACTTTTCATTTTGAGCTGCTGTTTGTATTTAACATTTCAATTCATTCACTTTTAAAGCACTAATGGTGATGATCCTTAATATAAGTCATTAGAAGATGGTTAAATTGAAAGAGTTTATGACCTACCTGAGCAGGGATGAAGACGAAGTAGGTGCCAACCCCAGCGAGAGCGGTCAAACCCAGGACAAAACAGGCGTAGATGACACACACAACAAGCAGCACAGGTGCCGACAGCACAAAACTCCCAAACAACACCGCCTCAAACAGTTTGTGGCCATCAGTGGTTAAAACGTTTATGGCCTGGATTAAAGAGAGAGACAGAGGTCAAAAACTATTTATATGTGCTACACCCTAGGTTCCCAAAGTGGGGTGCGGGAATGTACGTGAATAAAAACACTGACAACATTGGAAACTAGAATGTAAATAGATCAGTTAATGTTAATGCTAGGATAATGCTAGGTTAATGCTAATGCTGGGTTAAAGCTAATGCTAGGAGAATGCTCATGCTAAGCTAATGCTAAGTTATTGCTATTGCTAGGCTATTGCTAGGTTAATGTTAATGCTAGGCTAATGCTTTTGCTAGGCTAATGATAATGCTAAGTTAAAGCTAATACTAGGTCAATGTTAATGCTAGGCTAAAGCTATTGCTATGCTAATGTTCATGAACCTCTGGATCAGAAGGAGACCCATCTACCATCTGAGCCACGGTCTCCCTCAATAAATGACTTAAGTTTGATTGACCTGCACAACCCAAACTCGCTCAGAGGTTAAGGACAGAATGGATGAATAATGGAGTAAGAAGTGAAAGAACAAAGGGTCAGGATGGGACTGAATTATATTTCCCAGTCATGTAAAGACAGTAAAATTAGCCGCAAGTACGGTGTACATTTTAGGACATCCTCAGGTCTCAGAGTGAGGTATCAGGTATCAGAAAAATCTTTATCATTTGTCAGACCAAACTGATTCATGACTCAGCAAAACCTCCATCAAATCTAACAGCCTCACTTATCAAACCAAGCGCCGTCAAATGGTAAGGTCTCAGGCTTCAAAATAAAAGTCATCAGACTCAACGGCCCAGACTTACTCTCGTATCCGAAGCAACGCATATTGATCATCAGTACCTCGCCCATTGAAATGCCGCTGTGCACTCGCAGAGAGATGATCTTCTGAAAGCCCAAAGAACAGAAAGCTCCCTTCAGTCTGACAGCTGTGCGTAGGTTCAAAGCCCACATCAAGGAGATGAAGATGCTTCTGAAGACATCTGTGATGAACAGGCCCAACGACAAAAGCACTCCATGTAACACTGTGGAGTCCTCAGAGTTCTCAGTATACTCAAGGATCTCATGAACCAGGACTGACTGTGGAGAGACAGACACACAGGTCAGTGATTTACTGACCTCTTTAGCACGTTTGCTGTGGCAGCTTCACTACATTTCATCTGTTTTTTTTCTTTTGATACATTATTATTTATTATGTTTCCACTTTGTGATGTCACAACACGGGAACTCCTCCTGACAATCCTGGCTCCTCCTACCCTATAAGAATGTGAGCTCCTCCTTCTCAAACTACCTCACAGATAAAACAAACATAGCGAAGCCAGGAATCAGTTTGTAGTAGCCGTCATACCACCTTGTATCGCCTTTATGGGATGATCTCACGTGTTTGTGACCCAATGCAACGCAGCGATCGGACAAAACAATGAACTATCGTTTTAAATGAACTAATCGTGGTCATAAGAGGTGAGGAGGACAAGAAAGCGGTATGACATCTTGTGTGAGTGTCTGAAACAGCTGACTGAGCTGAAAGTTGAGAGTTTACTTTCCTGCGGCGCAGCTTGTGCGGTTACAATCAGTTCCATTTTTAGTAGCCGTTATACCGCCTTTTATCGCTTTTTTATGATGATCTGAAGTGTGTGTGACCCAATGCGATGTAGCGGTTGGACAAAATAATGGATATGGTCTTAAATGGACTATTTCCATGGTCAGAGGAGGAGGAGGAAGACTGTCAATGATTTACTGCACTGCTGCTGTGATAAACACACACGCTGCTTCAGCATGTGTGTTTCACATACATTTGCATGAAGGCCCAAAAAACAGCCCGTTTTTAGGAGCACTCTGAAACTGAATTTGGGAAAAGAAACCTCAAATACTTGTTGGGGTTTTTAGAACAACTAGAGATGGGTGAAAAGTAGCACAATACTGGACCTTATATTAAAGACTAGGTTATGTAAATAGTGTCTGTTATCTGAGTAAAGCAATTTTATATTTTCACTTTTGCATTTTTTCCTCATGAATTTATGAAAGAATGAAGTATCAGCTTTAATGGTAGAAGTCAATTTGTATTATGCGTGCATGTGTTCGGCCTTTCTTTGGTGAATGTTGCCTTTTTCACACAACAATCCTTTAAATTAAGAAAATAGAAGTTTTACTGTCACTGCACAATGTAGTGAACAAGAAAATAACAGTTGCAGTGACCGAGGGTCTACCTTTTATTCTAACCTGAGAGTATAAAAGAGTTCCTGTGAATACATGTTGGCAATGTGGTGAAAGAAACCACCACTAAGAGGATTGGGAGAACATGCAAACGACTGATAAGTTGCAATAACAAAGTCACTGTTTTGAGTCAAAAAACACAACAAGATGAATCCATTTGTTCAAACATGGATGGATACTCACTGGGCCCAAGAACATCATTGCCATGGCCAAAACACCAATGACCACGGAGAGAATCAGCCGAGTTTTCTGAAAGCGAACGATCACACGAGCCAGGGAGGCCTTTTCAATGCCAACCTTTGCTACTTCTTCCTCCCAGAGTCTCTGAAGCCTGTAGAACACACATCTGGACTTATTGCAATGGTTCAGTCATGCTTTACATCAATAATCCCCATTCCTTCATTCAGCTATCACTGTTGACCACTGATCACATTCTAGATATTATCATTCAGAGTTAGCGCTCTCTGATAATCCTCCACACTGCAAAGCACTTTAGTGAACCTACTACTACTAGATATTAACTAACACGTCAAGGCGTTAACAAATAATCTTGACATCCCTGTTTACATTCTTTTCTCATCTAACTTTCCTGGCATTTTTCATTTATTTTTCCAGAGAAGGAAGCACTAGAAAAGTGTTAATTGATTTTGAAGCACATTCACTAACACTAGAATAGGGAATTATCTGACAAATGTTTGTGTTTTTAGCTCTAACTTCTAAGGGTAGGATAAAGGTTTAGCCCTGAGAGTCTGGGACCTTTCTCCAGCGGTGTCAGAGGAATCTTGTGAGGACAGGCTGAGAGAAGACAGGTCCAGTTTGTCCTTGAACATGGCCCACATCATGGGGGTCATCCAGGCAAACGTGGTAAAGGACAAGAGCCCTGCATCGTCCAACGGATGAGTCCTTAACATAGAAACAGGCCAACATCAGCCCTGAACAAAGCAGGCAACACATATGCAGGTAGACGGTAATAGAAAATGTACAACTTTTATTTTACTACAATGACATAGTGAGATGGACATATTGGTCATTAAAGGGAACAAATACAACTTGTTGGCTGACAAAGGATTACCAAACAGTGTGAATGTTTTTAAGCAACTGACTTTGATGAAGAGCAGCGAAAAGGCTTCAGGGTCTGCAGGCTTTGGTGGTATTTATTGTGTCTGGAGGCTTTAGGACTGCAGTCCACATCAGTATCCCCCACGTTGGAAGCCACAGATTCATCTCTCCACTTGAAGCCATTTTGTGTCTGCGGAGAGTTTGGAAAGATGAGTTGTGTCGTAAACAACAAAAGAGGGTTTTCTGTTATTTTTTGGTTGAGTACAGCTAGTGAGTCTGAGAAAGCTACTCATTTATCCACTTCTGGAAATGTCCGGAATGCTTGCTGACCACTTACATTTAGGATTTCTTGGTTCCCGTTCTTCTCAAAGGAATACTCTGTCTTCATTTTGTCCTGAAAGAGGACAACAGGCTCAAAATATCACTGAAAACACTCAACTAATGTAGGCGTTACGCATCATTGTGTCTGTACCTGGACCCTAACTGATGCACCACATAAAACTATTACAAAGGTTTATTGGGCTTGTAGAAGCTGAATTTTTTCTATTTTTTTTAAACAGTAACAATATTTCATCCAAAGGTTGTTCTCATCCACTATACTGTATGTCCTAAAGACTTTTCCAAAATGAAATTTTTTTATGTTGACAAGGCAACGATGTATGTTGATATTGTGACTTTCACAGGAACACAGATTATAGCCGAAATCAGAGTGACCGCTTACTGTATAAATAAAGCAGAACAAAAATGACATCAAGCAAATCACTGTCTTACTTGTCTGACAAAGAAACACAAGAAATCACAGTAGAAATATATAATTTAAGAAATCCAAAGCCCTCAATGCAATTCGCAAAACTTTTCAGAAGTTTAAATATCAGGACCATTTGTCAACAATCTTTCGAGCTGCATTCGTGACAATATCCATATCCCATGATATCCATAACTCATGATATGATATAATGAGATATGGATATCTCATGATATGGATATCGACAAAGTAAAGAGAACAACTTTGGTAAGCCAGTTTCCATGCAGTAAAATAAATTTAAAAGTAAATCATGTTGATATATTTTACGACAGGATTAAAAAAGAACCAGAGGTGACAAGTAACAAAGTACAAATACTTCTATACTGTACTTAAGTAGTGGTATATGTACTTTACTTGAGTATTCATTTTTTTGGTGACTTTTTCAAACAAATATCTGCACTTTCTAGCTTGCGCTCATCTTTGTGCTAACATGGAGAAGAAGCTATGCTAGTCAACATGCTAACATGGAGGAGAAGCTAGTGCTAGCCAACGTGCTAACATAGATACGGAAGAGGATTAGGGCTACTACAAAAAAAAAAAAAAACAGAGCCAATAATGAAAGAAAGAAAAAAAAAAAGTAAAAAAAAATGATAAAAAAAAAAACCAAAACAAAACAGCGAGTGAGGTACGTAAGTACGGGAGTAATCTTTTTTTTCTTGATTATTTTTTTTTTTCAGTCCTGTTTTTTTTTTGGTAATTTTTTTAATTTTTTTGTCTTTTTTTAATTTTTTTTTTTTTTTTCTTTTTGCGGGGAAGCCTTCAAGCTCCTCCCACACAAAACACAGGTGGAGACAGGCATCGTGTTTCTGAGTGGAGGAAGAAAAAGAGTGAAAATGACCAAAATTTCTGCGTGAGCGAGGGGTTCCAGAGGAATGTGTTCTCTTGATGGAAGAACAAAAGGTAAGTACAACAAGATATTTGTATTTCTGGGTTTAAAAAAGCATGGTGTCCAGGCGATACAATCAGCACATGCTTCTTTGTATTTAAAACAAGGATTAATTCCACTATTTTCGTTATATTTTCTATCTCTCCAGGATGAACTTGATGAAGTAGTGAACACCTGGAATTCTCACCAAATTCGTGCACAATCAAGACATGATTTGGTTACAGGATGACTAGCCATTATGTATTTATACCCAGAAATGCATAATGCTGAAGACAGACTGAAACTGTTTGTTTGGAGGAGTGTACTCCAAAAAGCCAGTTTCCATGTGATGAAACAGTGTTTGAACTTTGCTGCCTCTTAATGTCGGAAAATGAATGGGATGCTCCAGGTGATGCTTATGCTGCATGTGGTTTGTACATCCAGTTAAGAGAAAAAATTATGCAGTAAAATAATGTGTAAAATATACAACTATTGTTCTCACACTATAAAATAAAAATCCTATACTTTGTGGTAAGCCAGTGTCTGTAAAAAGACGCATTAATAGGGAACCTACATTACTTGTTAATAAAAACTTAATCTTGATTTGCATTGCTATATTGTGTATGATATAGATGCATGAAGCCATTTTATTTCATCTGGCAAGGAGGTTTTCTCATTAATTCCACAGTTTTGAGTATTTTGTTTTTAAATGGAATGGGAAAAGTCTTGCTACAGTTATTTATAACAGTTGGAAACAAGTTTGAAATACAAAACATTTGTTTAACTGATTGTTTGCTTTTTCAGGTGTGACTTTACACAGCATACACACAAGAAATGTTATCAAGCATAAACACAACAAAGCCCAAACTAATCAGTGAATGCCGCTAAAATCTGGATGACATTGCATGTTGTTGGTGTTTTGCCCTTGAAGGTTGATTAAAAGTTTTCACTCAAACTACATATGAATTGAAACAAAACAAAAAGTGAGACTTAACAGCCTTTTACAAGAATGTTCATTAGTGTTAGAAGTGCTTTTGTAATTAGAAGAGGTTTTTTTAATCAAATGCTACAATATCAGGGAGATTGTTTTAGATTCTTTTGTTTTAAACTATATATAAATGTGTTGACTATCCCAGTAACTAAAATAAAGAGTAAGGAGACGTGTGTACAGGAAATCTGAATTGTAATTATTTATTATTAAAACAACTGAAAATCACCAGACAAGATTTGACATTCTGATATTGTGAAGGTTGTTGAAGACTGTGCTAAGATTTCTAACATGTATCATAAAGGGCACGATGGAAATGCAGGAGAAATCTCAAAATGTTTTAATTATCAGTTTTTTTGTGTAATACAATTCAAAGTTTCAGCATCAATTTTAAGAAACAAAACCACATTTTGTTGAATATAGTGTTTTTTATTTTCCATTACAATTGTTAAAGATTTTAAAATATTTTGTTTCTATTAATAACAATTACACAGCAAAAGGTGTTTCAACTCAGCCTCAACAATGGCTCAGCTTAAAAACTACAAATGGCAATGGTAAAATACAAACCCTGGTTTAAATTGCATCTGTGAATGGTTAACACATAAGAAACAAATGACAAGTTTCATATCCAAGTAATTTGTAAACTTCACTTGAAAACAATACAATAACTTAAAATTGAAATAAAAATGCACAAATTTAAATTATGCGCAATAATACTGAAATGTCAAACAAAAACAGTAAAAATCAAACTTCCAAAAAAATACAGCTTTGGTTGCATGAACAATGACATCAGTTAAACCAGTCTGTAAATTCCAAAAATATTTTTAAACTTGAGTCCAAAGTGGTAAATCAAATTAAACAAAAAATACCTGAACTCAGTGGCAAAAAATAGTGCAAATAACTTGTCAGATTCTTGTAAATTATAATACTAAAAGGCTGTTGAGAGTCTTCTGGAGCAAAAATTAAGAAGTTTGATTTCTGACTCTTTGTATTGCATTTAAAACTTTTCATCTATATCACAAAAAAAGGGTTTTTGACACAGTTCAATTTCAGTGCATTTTTTGGCCCACATTTGAGTGCTGGTCGAAGGTCTGAATTGTATTTTCAGCACTAAACAATATCCATGACCCAAACATTGCTTCCCAGCACTGCATTAATTTGTCGTAGTAGTCAGCTATGTGAAGGATTTTGCCATGTGTGTGCAACAGGCCTTCTTGTAAACTCGGACATATCCTGAAATTCCACATAGATGCTGTCTGTTACAGTAAGATCAGACCCTGCGCAGAAGCGAAGTAATTTTGGGAGTTTTACATCATCTAACTCTCTTATGTATGTTTTTTAGACGACTACCTACTTCTTTTTGCTTTGGAGATAAATCCTGAGGAAACTTCAGCAGCTGACAGACCTTTTTTTGTCGTTGGTCTTAGGTCAGACAGCAACTTGGTAAGTTCTTCTGGACTTAGAGAAAGATTATCATGCGTTACGTCCCTCCAGCAGTCAATAACAAACATTGTTTTTTTGGACGAGCTCTTTGTGAGCTATCTCTGCAAGTCTCAGCTGTGATCCTTTTCCAACAGTTATAACAGTCAAGAACTTCTCGTAGATCATCAGTGTCTACTGATGAAAAATCCTTCACTGCTTCCAGTAAAACCTCACATTCTTGAGTGCTCACAAACTGCAGAAAATGAATTTTAAGATCGCTGTACACACATTTAAAAAGCATTTCCTCAAGAAAGGGAAGAGCAAGTTGGTTTGGAAAATACTGGCAATCTTGATATCCTTTCAAAAGGATTCTGCCAACTGCCTTCCATATCTCTGCAGAGAAATCATGGCTAATAAATGGCACCATAACTGCTCCACCGAGTGTGCAACGCTCATAGAATTCATGCCAGAAGCAGCTGAGAACACATCTCAGTAGGCCAGAACCACTCCCTGCCTCTTCAGAGGTGTGTGGAAGTATCCGTTTCACCTGCAGTGTTTTGCTCAAAATCTTATCATCAGAGAAAGCAGCAATCATGTCTTGTAATGTGTTTGAGTTGTGGATAGTGATTGTTTCTACATCCTGTGAATTATCAGGACTGTATGGCTGAAGCACACCCTCATATATCAATGTCTCATCTGTATCTCCTTCAACATCAAATATTGGACCAAATGGAACTTCTGACACACCTGAAGATTCGAGCACAGAAGGATCACTGTGTAACGCCCACATGACCTCTACTGTTTCTGCTTCACTGATCTCAGTACTGTTTTCTGAAACAAGGATCACCTCTGATGTCTCACTGGCCTCATCATCAGCATCTTCTTTTGCCTTTGTTACGATGTAGAAACGCAACATTGTTAGCCGTGTTGCTTCATACATAGTAGCCACTGATTTGAATGTCTCATCTGTAAGGCAATTCTGTTTGAAGTCCCACAACTCAAACTCAAAATTGGTTTCGAGCCCTTTGGGAGATGTTCCACTTGGGGAAAAAAGTGTCTTTCCTTCCTGCAAAATGTCCCTTATTCCTGCTTCAGCGCTAATCTGAATCTTTCTGGTGCCACCGTCCTGCTTAGTCTTAACTTGTTTGGCAAGTTCTCCATTGTTGTGTATCCATCCCAATTCAATATTTCGTGTTTGTTTTTTCTTTTTTGTTTGAATAGTTGCTACAGTAGAGCTCTTTTCCTGAGAATTTTCCTCTCTTGATTTCATCTTCTCGCGAAGCTTATCGAGAAGTCCTTTCTTTCTATTTGAAAGTGGCCGCTTGCTCTTGCAGAAATTTAAAAGGGCAATTCGATCTCCATAAGATGGAATATAGTTTGCCAGAACTTTGTCATCCATGAGACAAATGACATCAATGTCGATCTGGAGAGAAAACATGAAAGAGCACATTTGAATCTGAGCAGAACGCAAACAGTAAGATTGTTCATGCAATATTCTCTAAACTTCATAATAAACATTGTACTTGGTAACATTTGAACATATCTGTTTTACCCATACAAGAAGAATATTTCACTAATAAATATATATATACACATACATTTATATACATGTATAATAGTAATAGAATTTTAGTGAAATTTGAGTTTTCATGATAGAACATTATTTAATTTGACTCTTTCAGTCAGTTATAGGCCTGTAGTGTACATTACTGTTTATTGGATGAGTGGAGTCAAGTTAAACATTTTATTTAGTATTTAATTTATATTGTGCATTGTTGAATAGTCACAGCTAAATACATGTTTTCATGTATTTTCATATTTATTCTTTGACACATTGATATAAATATATGCAATTGCAATGTGCATTGTGCATTGTTTGTTTTTAATTGATTTATTATTTGAGGCATTAATATAAATGTATGCAATTGCAGTTTAATTTTATTTTAGTGTTGGTTAGTACACATTCATAACCATAAATGACAAGTTATTAATAATTGGCATAAAACTTTATTTTGGTGTTTCAGTTTTATGCCTTGGTTTTCTCATTTTCGTTTAGGGACAAGAATTTTCATTTCTGTGCATCTTTAATATATATGCACATACATACACACAGCTATAGTGTCGGTTTAATAAGCATTAAAATGTGCAAGATTAAGTTGTGTGAATGCAAAGCAGGGATTCCCTGAGAACAGCTACATTATGGACAAACATGCTTGTGTATACTGGGCTGGATGTTAAACCTTTCACTCAGTGTCTCTCAATATTCCGATAAAAGCCCGTTCCAACTTGGTAAAGCTTTGGTTTCCCTCCTCATTGTACCTTCAACCAAAGACATCTAAATGATAGCTATGGCTTCAACATTACTGTTAGTAACAGACCAGAGCCATGTCGTAAAAAGACACACATGTCGCAAAACATTAACACGTGCCACACCACCGGAAACGTACATGCGCCTAAACTTCTCAAAATAAAACGTAAAAACCATGCGCGTTCAGGAAAAGACTGAACTGTGCACCAAAGCTAATATATTAGCTCACAATTCTCCCATATACAGTATGGACGGGACATGGTGCTATGAACAATTACATAATTTACATTAGCGTAAAAGACAGTTCCTATCGCTCTAAAGTTGGCACAACATCATCCATGCAAGAAAACTGAAAAGTATTATCTTAAATGCTAGCTAGTAAAAGTATAGATTTAAGTTTAAACCAGCCATTAGAGTGTTTTATCACAGGTTGTGTGATAACTGCTGATTGTATCGCTATCACCGGCGGAGGGACACCATGCTTTTTTAAACCCAGAAATACAAATATCTTGTTGTACTTACCTTTTGTTCTTTCATCAAGAGAACACATTCCTCTGGAACCCCTCGCTCACGCAAAAAATCATTTTCACTCTTTTTCTTCGTCCACTCAGAAACACGATGCCTGTCTCCACCTGTGTTTTGTGTGGGAGGAGCTTGAAGGCTTCCCCGCGAAAAAAAAAGTAAAAGAAAACAAAAATAATGAAAAAAAATTACCAAAAAGAAGAAACAGGACTGAAAAAAAAAAATAATCAAGAAAAAAAAAAGATTACTCGCTGTCTTGTTTTTTTTTTTTTTTTTTTTTTTTTTTTTCATTACTGGCTCTGTTTTTTTTTTTTTTTTTTTAGTGGCCCTAATCCTCTTCCGTACATACAGGCGAAGCTAGTGCTAGTCAATGTGCTAACATAGAAGAGAAGCTAATGCTAGTCAACGTGCTAACATGAAGGAAAAGCTAATGCTAGTCATCGTGCTAACATGGAGGAAAAGCTAGTGCTCGTCAACGTGCAAACATGGAGGAGAAGCTAGTGCTCGTCAACGTGCTAACATAGAGGAAAAGCTATGCTAGTCAACGTGCTAACAAGGAAGAGAAGTTAGTGCTAGTCAATGTGCTAACATGGAGGAGAAGTTAGTACTAGTCATTGCAGTAACATAGAGGAAAAGCTATGCTAGTCAACGTGCTAACATGGAAGAGAAGTTAGTGCTAGTCAACGTGCTAACATGGAGGAGAAGCTTGTGCTAGTCAACGTGCTAACAGAGAGAAGTTAGTGCTAGTCAACATACTAACATGGAGGAGAAACTTGTGCTAGTCAACGTGCTAACATAGAAGAGAAGCTACGCTAGTCAACATGCTAACATGGAGGAGAAGCTAGTGCTCGTCAATGTGCTGACATAGAGAATAGGTGAGTGCTAGTCAGCATACTAACATGGAGGAGAAGCTTGTGCTAGTCAATGTGCTAACATAGAGGAGAAGCTAGAGCTCGTCAACCTGCTAATATGAAGAATAAGTTAGTGCTTGTCAAAGTGCAAACATGGAAAACAAGCTAAAGCTAGTCAAGGTGCTAACATGGAGGAGAAGTTAGTGCTGGCCAACATGCTAACATGGAGGAGAAGCTAGTGCTCGTCAATGTGCTAACAAAGAGGAGAACCTAGTGCTAGTCAACGTGCTAACATGGAAGAGAAGCTATTGCTAGTCAACGTGCTAACAGAGAGGAGAAGCTAGTGCTAGTCAACATGCTAATATGGAGGATTGTGCTAACATAGAGGAGAAGCTATGCTAGTCAACATGTTAACATGAAGGAGAAGCTAGAGCTAGTCAACGTACTAAAATGGAGGAGAAAGTAGTGCTATTCAACATGCTAACATGGAGGAGAAGCTCATGCTAGTCATTGTACTAACATGGAGAAGAAGCTATGCTACTCAACGTGCTAACATTTAAGATTTAAAGGAGACATATCATGCATTTAAATCCTTCCTTTTTTACATATAAATCATACAGTTATGGTCTATATAAAGCGGAACTGCAATGCTTGGGTTTGAATTCCTCATTATTATAGCTCCACCCCTTTTCTACCCCTTTTCTGATGTGCTTCTGAGAGCAACTCGTTTTGGTGTGGTCTCTTTAAATGCAAATGAGACACTTCATACCCCGCCCCCTCTCCAGATTACAGCGGTGACATTCGGTTCAACTCCCTGTTCGGCCATTTTTGTAGTTTGATAGAAGAGATACGATTATGTAGCGGCACAGAAAATGTTTATTCACACGTTATTTACAAAATGTCAACAACAGAAGACTTGTCCATCCAGCCTTACATGTTCGAGCCAGAGTCAGACCCAGCGGAGCGAGATGAAAATGAAGATGATGAACCTGCAGAACCCTAACAAGTGAGCTAACACAAGCACCGTTGTAGCGTGTAGCAGCACAAGAAGCTGCTTGTCATTTTTCTAACTTACAACGAATCATTCTACATGCACACGCACGGACATGATAAAGACTTGTTGAAACATGTTCGGGCTTAAAAAGACATCGGCTTCATTCGGGTTCGAGTCGTGTTCTCTCAGTTTGGGGCCGATTAAAGCTCTACTGTGTGCATCCTCCGCACGCGCGTGTGTCCTACGAGTGTGTGTCTGTCTTTTGAATAAAATGTTATTTCTTGTCTATACTGTGTATGTGAGTATTTATTAGTGAAGGACCGATATATATATATATATATATATACACACACCAAGCATGAGTAACTCTATAACTACATTCATCATCACCTTCACCAATTCAACAAATAACTTTGAGCTTTAAAGAAAGGCTGGAACAATGAATAAAAACAACAAAAAACCCAGCTGCAGCTTTACTTCACTAAATTTGTCCCTCAGATAGTTATACATTTCCAAATTTTCTGCGTCGGTGACGCTCGCTCCACGAGATCCTCCTATGCTGTAAAAAATTGCTGGTGTGAACCCTGACGTGTATGTGATAGCCAGTCTGGATTGATGGATGGATGGATGGATGGATGGATGGATTGATGGATGGATGGATGGATAAACAGACACAAAATGATAAAAGCACTCCTACTGTGTTGATCATTGTCTGGTAAATCAAGTAACTTGTGTTGACTTCTGCTCTGATGACCTTTGTTACTCTCTGATGATGTTTTCTACCTCAGGCTTGTTTCTACATGAGTTGCTCGATGGAGTTAATGATATTTATTATGTGCGAATAACTAACCAAACACAGCCAACGGTTGGTTCACTGTGATAAACCACACTGCTGTCTTATTCGGCTCTTATGTGTGTTTAAGAAAACATCTTGTTCTCTGAAAAAAACAGAGTTTAGAAGTGTATGCAGCTTGTCTTTTACTGGAACAGGAGTTAACATAACATGTCGGCTGGTAAATGATGTCAGTGTTTAGACATGTTTTCACACGTTCGTCTTTGTTCACCAGTAGAACATTATCTCTGGATATAACACATTCCAGCAGTAGTTGAAACTCCAGTTATACTGTGTATCAATGGAAGTTTATTCACTGTGATCATTCTCATGTTCATTTTTATTGCATGTTTACATTGAATCTTTTGATGGGAGATTGTTTCAGTTTTAGTGTTTTTTTTTATTTAAAGTTACCAGAATTATTTTTCTTTTAGTATAGTTTCAGACAGAAATAATCAACTCATTCCTGCAGTTTTACACTGACTTGCTCTTTTTGAAGATAAATCAATGATTAGACAAAAGAATTTTGAATTCATTGTACATTTTGAGACTCATTTAGTCTAGTTTCTACTTTAGACAAAATACTTTGTGTTTTAAGACTAGTTTTAGTCTACCTTTGTAATTAGTCACAGTTTAGTCTTAACCAGGTGAAAATTATAGTAGATAAAAACAATGTGGGGAAATAAATAAAATAAATAAATTGAATACTAATATATATATATATATATATATATATATATATATATATATATATATATATATATATATATATTCACAATGTAAAAACCTAATCTAACACATGAAAAATGAGTTATCAGTGAAGATCAGCAGTACACACGCACGCACACACTTGATGCTCGATTAAAGATTTTCATCTTAGTTTTTCGTGAACAAAATTTTTTAAGTCACAATAACTAGCCTATGACTAATTTGAAAAAACACATGGTAACAAAAACTCTATCAACAATTACTTATATTTTTGTTAACTAATGAAAACAAGAGTATAATATCGTCAAACATGGGATGAAATCCAATTGTATTAAGTTGAATTATTTATTTTTATTTGAATTATAAATTTTATTAAAATTTTAGTTAAATTTTAGTCAAAAGATTGTAGATCACATGTGCCAAACTCAAGGCCCGGGGGCCAATTCTGCCCTTCAGAGCATCCAATTTGGCCTCCAAGAAAAAATAAAAAATGACCAAATAACCATGAAGAATCAATGTGTGAAGTTGTAAATAGAGTAGATATCGCAGTACCTCAAAATACGCAAATTCAATGAAACTATTTTTATTGTTTGTTATTTTTAGAAGCAAATTGTTGAAATAGCTTTCATTTTTTCCCAAATCTTACATTTTTTCTCCAATTCTTCCACAAAGTTTCCCCAAAATAAATAAGAATTCATCATAAAATCAAGGTGATACGTCCTGTAACTTCATCCATCAATTTACAGACCCGGTTGTTCCTGTTTTTCAGGGTCGCGGGGGTCTGCCGTTGCCTATGTCCGGCTCTTGCTGGGCGCTAGGCGTGGTTACACCCTGGACAAGGTGCCAGTCCATCGCAGGGCAACACAGACATAGTCAACCACTCACACTCACTCCTACTGGCAATTTAGAAAAACCAATCAACCTATCAGTCAGATTTTTCGATTATTGGAGGAAACCAGAGTACCCGGCAAAAGTCCACGCAGCACAGGGAGAACATGCAAACTCCACACAGAAAAGACCCACCTGTCAACCCCAGGGCTTGAACCTAGGACCTCCTCGTTGTGAGGCAGACATGCTAACCACTAAGAAACCTCATCCATCGAATGAAAGCACACCATACCTGTGAGAGGAGCTGCAGTCTGCTAACACTCAGGGATCAATGCAGAGCCACAGAGCAAAGGTTCCTCTCCTCACTCTGCAGAGCACAGCTCGCTCCAAATGACAAAACTCTCCAAATCAGACCATGTGTAGAAATGACAAGGAGCGCAGGGAGGAATGAACACACCCATTCTGAGCACACACACACACAAGCTTACGTATTATTCCAAAAGGTCAGAGGTGTTTTCTTATCTTAATAGGTTTTAAATATGAGATGCTGATGTAAGGTAGCGTCACTTACACACGTGAAGGGGGCGTGACGCAGACCTGTGGTAGTAAATGTTTACATTCCAAGACTGTATACGTAGAGGGCGTGTGCACTGCTGCTGGCTGGAGCCACAAATATACAGTATATACACACTAGATGATTTACTCACACTGTTAGACAATTTGGAGCGATGTAGCAACGTGGCAGCCATCTTACTTCAGACAGCTGGCCCCGCTCATTACATCCATGTCAATGGAGCATATACTATTCAAGTAACCTTAACTTGATCAATTTTCAAACGGTTTGTGTTGTTATAAACGCCAGACATACAGTAGCTGTCAATTATCCCATTAACTTAAATTGTAGGCCCGAAGCAAACCCAACGTTTTGGTTTTTTTTACTATGTGAATGATTGAATGTTTGAATTGTGTCTGGGTTCATTTCACTGCTCAGTCCATAGTGATGGATATTTCGTACACCTTAACTTGGTAAAAGTGATACCACAGCATTCGGTATGTCTGTTCGACTCATTGGGACATCCATCAGTCAGGGTTGAAGTCAATTTTAATTGTAATTAATAATGAATTACAGTAATGGCATGATTATAATTGTAATACTTCAAATCTGTTGCTGTTGTAAACATAATTACATTGTAACTGAGTTGAGATAATTGACTTTGTAATTGTAATTGCCATGTTGCAGTTCTATGTACAGTTCAACACATATATAGTTAACAGTTATTAAAATATGTTTCATATCAAGCTTTCATATAATTTACCATTTCAAAAAAATGAAATCGAGGTGTACACTGACACAAATAAGGCTCAGATGCCCACACCAAAAATATTAAAAGCAATATTTTCATTGATTAAGAAGCCTAACAATGTAACCAATAGCTAGGAAAGACAATAGATGATAGATGTTTGTTTTTAGTGTATTTTACAGCTGATTTAGGACCAGTTAGCATAAGAGATGCTAACAGAAAGCTAACACAAAAGGAAGCTTTACTTTTCTTAGGTTATTTATTTCAGGCTCAGTAATTGAGAACGTAATTGTAATTGACTTTCTAAAGATAAAAAAAATATTCTAATTTAACTGTACCGGTAATTGGAAAAAATGCTGGTCACTGTAATTGTAATTGAGTTGTAAATTGAACATGGATAATTGAAGATGTAATTGTAACTTAAATATGTAATTGACCCCAACCCTGCCATCAGCGCAGTTGTTCCCAAATAGTGGGTCACAAAGGGGGGCATGAGTCGTCCCACCTTTCCCCCAATTATTATTATTATTTTTTTTTGGCTTTTTTGTTTATTATTAGTTTATTTTTTGATTCACCTTGTCTCACCCTTTTTGTTGGAATTTTGGTTGGGTGGGGGGTTGAAAAATGTTGCCTCTTCAAAAGGGGGTGCGACAGAAAGAAAATTGAGAACCACCGTGTTCTGCCATCTTTTTCAGGTATATGTCTGAATATTTCTTGTATCATAGCTATGTGTGATTTATGTTGTTATTGTAAATGAAACATTTTGGAAATCGATTGAAAACTCACTAAATAATTCTACTTTGAGATTGTGGAGTAGGTCTTCCCTCCATGTACCAACAAATGCAAGCCCTGTACCAATAAGATGTACGCTAGAAGGTGGTGTTTAGAGCACATCCAGTGATGGACTGCATGGAACATGTGTTTCAGGAATCTCTGACACAGTGGGATTGCCAAGAAAAGATGGGACACTGTGTTATAAACACAAAACCTTTGTAAAAAATAGCCAATAAAAAGTTTGTGGATAAAGAATACTGCAGGAGTCCAAGTTACCCATTGACAGAATACATGACTACACAGGCTGTGTTGAGTTAGATTTCAGATATGATCTTCACTTTTCAACAGGCGGTGCACACACAATGTACCAGGGTTGGGGGTCAATTATAATTGTGTAATTGATTATTAATTACAATGAAGGCATAATTATAATTGTAATTTTAAAAATCTGCCGCTGTCGTAATCATAATTGAATTGTAATTGGGTTCAAATAATTGACTTTGTAATTGCAAATGTCATGGAAATTGTCATTTGTAATTTAATGCAAAACTGGGGAACCATGTTACAGTTCTACACATATGTAGTTAACAATTATTAAAATATGTTTCATGTTAAGCTTTCCCACATTTTACCATTTAAAAAAAAAAAAATTGAAAGTGACACAAAAAAGGCTCAGACCCCCCAAACCAAAAATATTAAAAACCTATATTTTCACTGAATAGGAAGCCAAACAAGATCACCAATAGATAGGAAATACATTAGATGATGGATATTTGTTTTTAGTGTATTTTACAGCTGATTTATGACCTGTTAGCATAAGAGATGCTAACAGAAAGCTAACACAAGAGGAAGGTTAACTTTTATTAAGTTATTTATTTCAGGCTCATTAATTGTATTTGAAGTTTGGTAATTGAGAATGTAACTGACATTGAGGATAAACAATAATTGTAATTTAAATGTAATTGGAAAAAATTCTGGTCATTGTAATCATAACTGAATTGAAATTGAAGATGTACGGGATGGTGGACTTTGTTGGGGGGCGGCGATAGCTGTTTGTTGGGGGGCTGCTGCTCTGGCGCCGGCTGGGGCTGTGCGGTCCTGCTGGGTTTTGGCTGGTTTGTGGGCTGAGGTGGGTGGGCGCCCTCGGGGGTTCCCTGTCCTGCAGGGGTGCTCTTGGGGTTCGGCGGGCCCGGCTGGGCCGGTCCTGGCGGGGATCTTTCAGGGATTTTTCGGGGGCTCTGCTGTGTGGCTGGGCCCTTTGGTGGGGGGGGGTGTCTGGGGCTCATCGTGCGGGCGGCATCAAGAAAAGTCGATCTGGGGTGCTCGGTCGGTGCAGCTGGGGGGCGACTTGCAGCGTCGCCTTGGTGCCCTAGGCGGCTATGGGCGTGGTCGTTGTCCCTGGGGGGCTGCTCTTTGTACTGCTTCCGTTTCGGGTCCTTCTGGCCTGGGGTCCGGTCCCTGCTGGCTCTGGGCCCGCCGGTTTAACGGGCCCTGTTGATCATACTAAACCAACTACACTGTGAATAAATACAGAATTTCTTTTAACATGAATTTATATGCAAATAATTATCAATACTGCAAATATTGCTCAAGCAAATCACTACTTTCTTTAATTTTTTTTTTAGGTCTCCTTACTCTTACAAGTGAGCTCAGTCTGTATATAAATAACATTTGAATAGATTCCTAATGTAACATGGTTATTACTTGCTGATTGGCTCAAAGTGTTTTATCATTCAGCCATTGATTCATACTAGATCAGTGTTTCTCAAATGGTATCACTCTGAGACCCACATATGCCACGGTCAATAAATCGTGACCCACTTTTTTTTTTTAATTCAACCAAACAAATTTTGTTTTTCAAAAGTAGCTGTTGAAAACACACATATATAATCTTTAAAAAAAAAAAAAAAAAAAATCTATACATTTTCCTGTGCAACATGCATTTCACAGTATGCTTGTCAAAAGGAAAGTTTCTTTCAAGATAAAAGACAAATCCAACATGAGAGACATCATTGACTTATTTTTGACCAGCTGTCCCCGACCCACCCGGTAGGGGACCGCGACCCACTTTTGGGTCCCGACCCACCAGTTGAGAATCACTGCACTAGATTAAGGGATTTAAAAAATAAAGACACACACAGGGGACAGTATTGGGTCCCATGTTGTATATTATCTATAATAATGATTTATAATTAATTTAAGTTTAACATTTCATATTCTTTGCAGACAACACAAATATGATTGGTAATGATAATGATATAGAAACATTAACAGATCAAATAGAAAATGAATTATAAGCACTAAAAACATGATTCAAATAAATTAAATTTGAATAAAACCACATTCATAATTTTTTACAAATTGTGCTTCAAACGTGGACAGGAATCTATGCATAAATTACATAGAGATCAAAAGGGTAAATCAAAATAAATTCCCGGGGATAATCATACATTAATTTAATAGGCACAGGTAGTATAAACCACATTAAGGTTAAAATGTCAAAATATTTCTCCCCTCTATGACATACTGCAGCGAGGTTTGGGGGAAAACAAATATAAATCAAATTATTATTTTGAAAAGGGTAAATATGAATGATCAATAATCATAATCAGCTTTTGCTTCTGTTTATTCTTTTTCAGACATTGTATGTGTAGACACTGTATCCTGCACATATTAACAAATCTTGGAATAAAATGTTTGAAAGGTCTGAAGATGTTTGTCTGTTTGAATGAATAACTTGAAACAAACAAAGCACAGCCTGAAACACAGAGCAGAACATCATCATCGTTAAAAAGAGAATAAAAGTTAATGTATTACACATTGGGAACTTTCCTGTTGTTGCTTTCTCTTTTCACAGCACGTTTTCTTGGTGCTGAACAAAGGTCAGATGAGAAATGCTCATAATCAGATTACAACACTGTTACCTCCAGGTATTTACCTTCAGCTCTGTTAAAACTAGTTTTTGGTTCCTTTTGTGAGAGTATGGAAATGTGCAGCAGACACAATACTGAGAATCACTCTGTACAGTAGAAAGTATAGTTTATCTTTGTGTCATTCTACCACATAAAGGTATGGGAGGTACTTTCGGCCAGTCTTTGGTTGAAATTGTCTTTATGTCCTGACAGAAATTAAGATTTTATCTGCTCTGAAAAAAGAACAAAGAAAATCTGTCGTCTGTAGCAGCTGTAAACCTGTAAAAACTTTGACCAATGTTAGTTTTTTATGAACCAATTACATCTCCCTGTCTCCAAGCTCGTTCTCGATCCCTCGCGTGCACGAGCCCACAGTCAAAGCGCGTCACTGGTGACAGAGTTTACTTACCTCTGAATGAGACGACAAAGTTTCTACACAATGCAAGTGATGAGCGTAGGTCAGCTTCTGGAGCAGCGGTGCTCGTGCATGTGAGTGAGGGGCGTGGCTATAGAGGGAGCACAGCAGGGAGGGGGCGGATAAAGCACTCAGAGGATGCTACTTTCAAAACCCCGCCTTTAACCTTTAAAACGCATCAACATGCGACAGCAATGTCGAAAGCTAAAAATAATCTATTACCATTGAATATAGAGAAATGATTCAGCATGTGTTAAGGGAATTATAGTTTAAGAGGTAACATTAAGTGACTATAGTTGCTTAAATCGCCCGTGATGAGTCGCTTGAACATAGTCGCGATTTTTGCTCTTTTCTGGCTCACAAAACATGATCATGTTTCACCTGTTCTGTCTTCCCTTCACTGGCTCTCAGTCCAATACAGAATTGATTTTAAAATTCTGTTATTTGTTTTTAAATGCCTCAATGGCCTTGCCCCGTGTTATCTGTCTGACCTGCTCGTGTCATACTCCCCGGTACGTTCACTCAGGTCAGCTGATCAAGCGTTGCTTATGGTCCCTCAGACGTATCGCAAACTTAGAGGAGACCAAGCGTTTTCTGTTGTTGGTCCCAAACTGTGGAATGATCTGCCTCTGAACATTTGACCTTCCTGTTTTTAAATCACCTTAAGACACGTGTGTTCTCTTTGGCGTTTAACCAGTGTTGAAGGTGACTTTTACTGTTCCAATTGTCTTTTGTGATGCCACTGTACTGTTGTATTTATAATTGTATTTTTAATGCCCTGTTGTACAGCTCTTTGGTCAACTGAGTTGTTTTTAATAGTGCTTTATAAATAAATTGGATTAGATATTATTAATATTACACATATTCAGACTCGAGGAGGGACCAGTGTCTGAGTTTTTGAAAAATGCTTATAAATGAATTGGTGAGAAAAGGCTTATTACATTATCAGTTCTCACTTTGAAAAGGAGAATTTATGAGGTACCTGCCTGCACTGTTTACACCTCTTGACCTTTGACCTCATGCGCTAGAACTGAGCACGATTTCTGAGTGTGAAAAGGCTTGACTTTATTTCATTCATATTGATTTTGAATAAAATCTAGTTGCCAGAGTTGCTCTTGGTGTGAAAGACTGTTGTCAGAGTAATCAGTGTTGTATTTAGTGTGAAACTACATTATTTTACAGTATAGAAACCTTGGAAACTGCATTCATTCACTTAAGCCTAATTGATTACTCATTTCATCTTAATTATTTTATTTGTTTGCATAATAAAATTAAATACTTAAATCAGCATTTGGTAAATAAATGTGGTTTATTATTATTATTTATGATGAATTTAAAATACAATATTAAAACTATGCAAAATTAATCCCATTTGACTATCTTTATTAAAGCAGGGCAGGACAGTTGATCCGTTTTTGACATTTTCCAGGACGCAGTGAGTTGTAAATGATAAACTCCACCATCTAGTGGAGAGCACAGTCTACAGACTAACTGTAAGAACTGTCTTAAAATGTCTTGCCAGATTCATTTGAAAGCATTTTTAGCACCAGCTGCCAATGCTTCTTCTCGTATCGTTTTTCCTCCTGCTTAGAGTTGTTACTGTCATGATTTTTGTATGGATTTGTCATATAGGTTTACACTATGTAATATATCACTGACATAAATACTAGGGGTGGGACAATATACATAAAATATGTATCCTCACATGCATGTGTTGGGAAATGATCACACATCTAAACACAATTTGTCTTGTATTGCCCTCAGGGGAGGTGCGCCCCACACTTTGAAAACCCCTGTTTTACAGCATCATGAATTAACAGAGCGAATCACTATAATGATCACACTCCCACACACCTATGCACACTTAGACCTGTGGTCAGATGCTTAAGAAAGCCATCATAGACACAACACCTTAACCAGCTGAACTGAGAAGAAAAAAACCTGGATACAGGCTGTCACACACTTTCTTCTTCTGCTTTGTGAGAATGCTTACCGCAATTTTATTTCTCTGACTGATGATTCTTTTTGCTTAATCTCCTTTTAAACTGTTCGTAACTTATTTCAGGGGAAAATGAGTCCCGTTTGATCTCTAGTGGGCCGCAGAATGTAGGCCTGAAAATGAGCAATATTATAGTTTTTTTTGTCTGCACATGCTGTCAAAGGTCAACACAACTAGAAGTGCAATCTTTTTGAAGACAGCAATGCATGTTTTGTTATTGCTATTAAATAAATTAATTTATTTTATTGCATAATTGTGACCATCGCCAGCCCTCCTGAAGGAAGGGTAATAAAAACTTTATTATAGGGGGGGAGGGGGGGGGGATGACCATTTTAAAGTGAGAATGAGATGTGAAGTTGTAGTTGTGCATATTGTGTATTTGGGATCAACGTGTCTAAAGTTAAGCCCAGTACGAGTTTCATCCCACAGCCCAAGGCGTGCCAGTGCATCGTAGACCAGTGTATGTGCAACAACTGTTACAGCAAACCCAAGCGCTGACTCGAACCCAGAGATGCAGCCAGACCAGCAGAAAGAGCGGGAGCAGGGGAGCCCTGGGCCAACCCCACATGGCCGAGCAGCCCCCAGATGCCCCCAAGATCCCAAGTCGAGAGGCAGCCACCGCCTCCCACATACACACCTGAGAAAGCCCCAAGGAGCCGAGGACTCCACTGACCCTAACCCCAAGGCCCCCGCAATCATCCGTCCCCGCACCCAAGCCCCCAAGGTTCAGGGCCCACAGAGCCCCCCGCCCGAGACCCCAGCAGAGGAGTCAAGGCCCACGCCCGGAGCCACGCCGATCGGACAGCCGTTTGTACATTTAAGGAGAGACAGGCCTGTTAGTAGAGCAGTGTGTGGTAGAGAATGGAGACAATAACAGGTACACATTTTACATTTCATGCCAATCTTCTTAAAAACCCTTTCTTCATCGACAATAAAGATCATCACTAGGCAAATTTAGAATCCTAAAATGTATCAGAAATGAAAAGAGCATTTGATTAAGACTGCATTAGATATGTGACTGGGATCAAAATGTAACGTGGAACTAAAATGCAAACATAATGATTTACATCAGCATGTGAAGTGGAGCAGAAACAAACTTTTATAGCTGATTTAAAACATTCATTTACTTTTTTGTTTTCTTAAGCTTTTTGGCACATATTACAAAGTGTTACTGTTTCCTGAATATTTGGACTGCTGTACTTTTACATTTGTTTTTTATGCAGGTAAATAATTGAATTTAGTTTTTCAGTTTTGATTTATTTATGAAACATGATACTTGTTCCCTGTTAGTTCATTTCATACTTATTCAGATAATGACTTTCATTTAGTTTTTGATTTATTATGAAATGTATTACTTGTTCCCTGTTGGTTCAACACATTTTAACATGTATTATTTGTCAGGATTCTTTGGTGGGCAATGGGCACAGGTGGGACTTGAAAGTTTATATACAGTCAAGCCTATTTTGCATATTTTGACTTAAAATCACTTGTATTCAACCAGCAAGATTTTTCTTGATTGAAAATGACACAGGTGTCTCCCAGAAGATAATAAGACAATATACAAGAGACATCATTGTGGGAAAAAAATTTCTGAGCTTTTATTTACATTTGAACAAAAAGTGGCATGTCAAAAATGATTCATACCCTTCTCAATAATGAATAGAAAAGCCTTTATTGGCTATTACAGCAATCAAACGCTTCTTATAATTGTTGAGCAGCTTTTTGCATGTGTCCACTGGTATTTTTGCTCATTCATCTTTAGCGATAAGTTCCAACTCTTTCAAGTTGGAGGGTCTCCTTGCTTTATGTCAATTTATTTTATTTTAAACTGTTTTTAAGTTGCCATTTACATGATCAATAGAAAAACAAGTAAAAATAAATCAAACATTATTCTATATAATTTTAACTGTATAGCATTAAATACACTGTATTGTCTCCATTGAGAAGGTATTTTTTTTTGCCTCCAGGACTTTAATCCATTTGAGATGAGGCAAAAAGGCTCTTTTGACCCCTGCCCTAGACATTACTCACCACCCTACTTTTTCCTGTACAAAATCAGTGCTAACATGTTTTTAACTTACAGTATCTGTACCAGCTCCCAAAGTTTTCTTGTTTGACAGATAAAAGCCACATTCCAACTGACGTTTGACAGAATTTTATTTTCCTGTTTCTTCAGACCATTTTGGTTTCACACCGTGAAAAACTAAAGCAGAAAGTAATACAAGAAACACAAATACACATAAAACATCCACACACAACAAAATACATCCACTTACCATGTGTGTCTCCTGTGCAAACATTCAGGAGTGTTTAAAGATGTTTTTCAGTCCATTGCTTTTTGTTATTTTACTGTTTCTTTTCAGTGTGTCCACGACTCACCCGGGGTTTCCACTGGATACGTCTCCGCTGCGCCACGGCACCGATCCGGTAATTCAGTGCGCCGCGGTGCACTCCGGTTGAACGACTGTGACGTCACGAGACGGAGCAGTTCTCACGATATTTATATAATCGCGTGAGAACGCGGTTAAATGTATGTGTTCTAAACACAACAATAAACAGATAAACAGGTCAGTGTTCCTAACGAAGGAGAAGAAGAAGCTTGGACTCTGGTTTTATCACAGACACATTTTTTAGCAACAGCCAACAGAGAAGAGATAAAACTGCACCAGTAAAACATGAACTAAATCAAAGTTGCTGCAGTTTACAGTGTAGTTACAGTATGAGAGGAATGTGGTGATGTAGTTACTTGAAATATAATCTGAATTGTTTTATTTTTGAAAAGGAACCCGATATTTATTGCGGAGTACGTGATTAATTTCTTGTTTAGCTTCATTTGCTCTGTGTTGATTGATGCGTCGTGCTCCGGTATCTGCCAGAAATAGAAGCCCTGCGTATATCTGGTGGAGGGCAACGGACTACTGCATCTGGGAAGGAGCAGACACGCACCACAGCGGACCCGGTGAAAATTAACACATAGACTAAAGTGGAAACTATCAGCTCCGGTGACGAAACGCAGCGGAGCCGCATCCAGTGGAAATTGATGGTCAGAAAACTCTTCTCCAATCAACACACCTGTGTGTGCTAATCATTATATAACCACTCTGGGTCAGTAGTGCAACAGTCAAATCAAAAATAGTGGATTTTACAACTTTTAAAAATTAAATTACCAATCAAATCTGTAATCTTTGTTCTGCTGGTTAATGTAATTCACTATTCTAAAAGAGTCTAGAAGTAGACGATTGTTGTTCAGTTCTTCATCGTGTTTGCAGCTGTGAGGAGCGAGGAGAACAGAGAGTCTGGTCTCTGCTTCAGAACATCTGGGGATTCCAACTCTGCCGCCTGTTGGAGGGAGCGTTTAAAAGTGCATGAGTAACATCTGTCATTTCAAACAGAGAACATCTAATAAATGCAAGATAGCAACTGTAAAACTGTTACTGATTTAGGAAACATTTTCCAATTGTTTGAGTTGCCCTCACAACATCTAACCCAGGGGTCACCAACCTTTCTGAAACTGTGAGCTACTTCATAGGCATGAATAATCCATAGAGCTACCAGTTTGTAAATACTAAATGTTCACTTTAATTAGAGGGTCAGATAATAAGGAGGGCTAGCAGTAACTTAAAAAGGTAGGAAATGTTGAGGTTTCAACATGAAACACTTTATTTCTCCTATTATATTTATCATTTTCATTGAAAATGATCATGTTCCTATTTTACTAGCTTCTAACAAACAACTTTTAAAGAATCATATGACATGTAAAATTAGTAAAATGTAAAAATTATGTCATGTTTTACAAAAATCCACCTTGCTTTTTAAAAAATATATCTCATAATATATAAATCATATCATATTATATAGAACATTCCACTGACCACACCCCAAATCTGAAGGATTTAAAAATATTTGTCACAATGTTTCAGTGAAAATAAACATTTAAAGATGATTAATTTAGTACTAAAACTCAGGTACAGCAGTATTTACCTTTACAAAGTCATAACTACATCTGTCATATGTATATATCTTTGCAAGTTTGAATCCTGGAAGGTTAATCAGATTTAGATGGAGCTCATTGGTGACTAGAGCTCCTGAGGGCCCCTCACATGGTCAATACGGGCTACCAGGCCACGGGCTCCTGGTAGCTATCTAAAAGTAAATGTTGTTTCAAGTAACAGTACTTCACTACATATGAAATAGATTCCGTTACAGAGTAAAATAAGTCCCGCACGGACAGGAATCTGCTCCATAGACATACTGTGGTGTAATTGTTTTACATTTGTGCTATTGAACGTACCCTAGAGCTGTTGTTAGGATCAGCCATAGAATGTGTATACATCCCAATACTCGCACTTCCACCCTTGCGGCCCTCATTAATGCGTTCCCGATGAGTTTGCGAGTGCGTAGGGTGTCCCAATTCTCCAGAGTGGTCTTTTTATTTAAATTTTTTTTGTAATGTATGTTTTTTTGGAGTCATGTGTATTTTTGTATAATTATTGTTTTTGTTGCTATTGTAGTGTGATTCAGGAGTAGTTTTGGGTATTTTTTGTATAAATATTTAGTTTTGTGTATTTTGAGCCATTTTCATATTTTTGTTGTATTTTTCTGTAAATGTATGTTTTTTGAAGTTGAGTACAGTGCCCGTCCGAAGTATGTATTCATATCGTGGGAGCTTAAGAAGAGTTGTCAATTATGGGCATAATAATAACATACTCTGTGGCATTATAAAGGGGTATATTTGCAGGTGCAAAGTAAAATAGAGTGCGCAATTTCCCTGGTTTAATTCTATGAGACATGCGCATGATAAATGTGTTTTTTTTTTAACTCATTTTCATATTTTTTTCGTTTGGTGTATTTTTCTGTAATGTACAGTGCCCGTCGAAAGTATGCATTCATGTGGGATTATAAGTATTTAGTTTAGTGTATGTTGAGTCAGTTTTTGTTGTCGTGTGTGTGTGTGTGTGTGTGTGTGTGTGTGTGTGTGTGTGTGCGCGTGTGTGTGTGTGTGTGTGTCCGTGTGTGTGTGCGTGTGTGTGCGCGTGTGTGTGTGTGTGTGTGTGTGTGTGTGTGTGTGTGTGTGTGTGTGTGTGTGTGTGTGTGTGTGTGTGTGTGTGTGTGTGTGTGTGTGAGACTCTCTACGTTGTGTACCACCCAGAACAGAGCGTTTATAGTTTTTCATAGATTCCTCGATAGGAAATGTTCTTTTACTGGAAAATGTTTTATTAGATGCTCTGACACATCGGATGTATTGACCCAAACACTTGCCTCATTGATTTTTATACACGTCTTTGTACTTTTTTATTGCATGGGAGAGATGTCCCCGCCCCCCAAAAAAATAAAAAAATAACTAAGTAACGTTTACTCTGAGTACATTATAAGTGATCTACTTTTTACTTTTATTCGAGTACATTTTTACACCAGTAACTTTACTTCTACTTTAAGTAAAATGTAATCAAAGTAACAGTACTTTTATTTAAGTAGAGTTTTTCTCTACTCTTTCCACCCCTAATTAAAGCACACTAATTAAATGGCTTCAAGTATTTTTTTTCCCCAAATCAGCTTTGTTTCTATTTTTAATTTATAGCTTAAATAACATTTGAAAACACTTTAGTTCAAAGAAATGTAACTAAACTCTTCTCTCTAGTGTTAAAAGTGTGAGACAACATAATTCTGCAATAACAAATCCCTTTCAAATTAACAGCGCTATAGTTTTTCAGGTCAGGTGCCACAAAAATGATGCACTTCCCTCAACTATTAAATTAAATTAATCCCATTTTAATCATTGTCTGAGTATTTAAAAAAATCTAAATGAAAAACATCCAGACTTAGTAGTGTAAAGAGATACCTCTCCACTGTCCATGACGAGAATTCGGTCTGAATACATGACAGTGTTGATCCGATGTGCAATGGTTAGCACGGTGCAGTCAGAAAAGGCTTCTCTGATGGTGTTCTGGATCAGAGAGTCTGTCTCTGCATCAATGGAGGCTGTGGCTTCATCCAGGAGAATGATCTGAAACCATGTCAATATTACACATAAGGTGCAAAAATACCTTAAAGAATTCAGAAGACGACACATTTATTAACCATTAACCCTGTGGTTCCCAAACTGGGAGGGCGCACGAACAGCCGTGCTAAACATTGAGCATTAAAAATAGAAAAACATGTTTTCTTTGCACTTAAATAAAACTGGTTTAAGCATATTTTACATGTTTTTTGTGAGTTTTGAAGGAGAATAGTCACATTTTTTACTTTTTCCAATGAAGGTTACATTATTTACCCATTTTCATTCTTCATTAAAGGGTTGAGAACCACTGCATTAACCACACCTACCACTACATTTAAGAAACCTAATAAACTTTTAAGATAAGCACTCAGAGAGCACAAACCTCTGCCCAATATCCTCTTTGCCACATACTGGCAGTTATCTGGATCAATGATCCTGTTCATGGTACCATGATCATTCACACTTTAAAGACTTGGAATACATTAATGTCTACATTTAAAATGATAGAGTAGTTTCTTTTTTTAATTTATTTATTACATTTTTATCCATGTTTTTGAAAAATCAGGATAAAATGTGAAAACCAGGGAAGCCAACCTGACATAACTGAAGCTGTGTTGCGTAAATTCTAAATAATAAAAACTGGTAAGGAAACACCTGAATTTTGAAAAATCAATTAAATATCACTAAAAAGTTTTTACACTTTCATGAGGAGGAATTTCAGATGTTTCGATGTTGGAATGTGTTGCAAAAGCTCCATGGAAACACTATTTTGACAAATACACGTACTGGTCACATGACAACTTCTCTCTGAGAAAACATGGTGTGGTACATGTAAACAGAAGAGGAGACCAGATGGTATTCCAGAAAGCAGGTTAAGTTCAAAGTATGTTCCAGCTCAAATGAGGGAAACTCTGAGTATCCCATTCCTGAAGGCGAGGTACGCTCTTCTCTGAGTATGTCACCATGGTAACAGTCTCTATGAACTGAACCTGCTCACTGGCAGGTTTTGTCTAAGAAACCCTGGTTTCTACCTGGCTCCGCCCACCTGAACAATACCTGAACAACAAGCAAAGTCTCAAGTATGTAAAACAAAGTAACAAAGAAAGTAAACCAAGGTTTACATACTCAGGGTTGATTGACCCACTTCATACCAGCTGTAATGGAACATTGTACTTGAAAAATATTTCTGCCAATTTAGACATGAAACAACACGTTTGGAGCGTACGTCTTCCTGCAGCAAAGTTTAGATTTCACGAGAGTTACGAGACTCCTGTCTCCTGTGAAAATCTGTAATGGAAAACCAGCATCAAATTTCATAAAGATCAGTCAATTACATACCGAGATCTTAATATGTTTTGTAAATTTGCCAATAATGAGAGATATGTATTTTTTTATTTGTTTGAAACTTATCCAGATTCAGTATATTGATCCAGATCCTTTCCAAAATGTAATGGAATCCTCCATTATATAAGGTCTATCTTTGGTTAAAATGTTGTCAAATTCTGTTACTTTTGTACTTTAAAAAATGAATAAACGTCAGTGAAAATATTCCCTAATAATCCTGACAGATATGATGAGTGAGAGAATCTGACAAAGAGTGAAGCAGTATCAACCAGAATCAGCCCTTATATCATCTCATACCACAAGAACAGCTGTATTACATCTGATATTAAGGTTTAACTGGTTGATCTCTTCATATCTTATCTGACCTTGGAGTTACGCAGCAGTGCTCGGGCCATACACAGCAGCTGTCTCTCCCCCACAGAGAAGTTCTCCCCGTTTTCCAGGACTGGAGCATGAAGCCTTTCCTCCAGCTTTATGAGCTAAGGAAACAAACCAGAATAAAAACAAATGTAAAAATGTTGGTTTAATGGAGCATAGAGAGCCTAGGGCTGACCTACCGTGTCCTTCATGTAGGTCTTCTCCAGCACAGACCAAATCTCCTCATCACTGTGTTTATTAAAAGGGTCCAAATTGTACCTTTAGAAGAACACAGTTATTCACTCAGAGGTCAATACATCAGTGATGCATGTGTATGGACGTAGATTTGTGTCTTTATTAATCAAATCTACCTCCATGCATGTGATGGTTGCCACGGTTACCTGATAGTCCCAATAAACAGCACAGGGTCCTGAGGGATGATTGACAGTTTACTGCGTAGATTATGGAGACCAATGGACTTGATGTCCACGCCATCGATTTCAATGGTTCCTTCTGCTGGTTCCACCAATCTGAAGAGAGCTACACCTAAAGAGGATTTACCTACACACACACACACACACACACACACACACACACACACACACACACACACACACACACACGCACACACGCACACATACACACACGCACACATACACACACACACACGCACATTATTTGAACTAGATTTATATTTCACAAATTGAAAGTATAGAAAAACAGTTGTTTAAGATTGTTTGTTGTTTTAATTTTTTTATTAAATAAAAAATCAAACATTTAAAAAATGTACTTTAATTTTTCTGAAATTTCAGGGGACCCCATTTAAACTTAAGGCAACCCCACACGGAGTCCTGACCCCAAGGTTGAAAAACAGATTTTGTGGTTCCTGAATAGATTTATTAATAGTTTGTATTTGTTAATTTTCCTCTCTCTCTCTCTAAAGTACTCTCTGTAGTGCTATTGCGTGCCCATAGGAGTACACGAACCCCCATTTGAGAAACACTGATTAACACCACTGAAATGTGGATGACCTGAAAATCACATTCCATTTAAATTCCTCTGAAAGAAGCGTTTATCTGCCTTGTGTGTAGCGTCTACTATCTACAGAACATAATCCCTTTTTCTCATTGAAGATTTTAAGAAGCTTTTTAATGGTTTTACTTCATATATTTATAACCTTATTATTACTTCCATTAATCACAAGCCATGACCAGAATCAAATAAGAACATGAAATGAGTCAAATTGAGTTCATTAAAGTCTACAAAACAAAAAGATTATCACGGCAGAGCAACAAAAAAAATGCACATTGCAAATCAATTTTTGTACACTTAAGTTAAAACAAACTGCCTTTCAAACAAATACCTAACGTTGGTACATCTAAGTAGTAAACTCAGCCTTTTTAAAATCCAGACCACCAGAACCTTTGACGAATAAACAGTGATTACAGTATAATGAGAGCATTTATTCGCCTTAATACGATGGCCCTGAAGTGCAAAGCACAAATGCAAAAGTGAAAACACACAAAACACAAATGTAAAAAGAAAACACACGCAATAAAAAAAACTGGAAGAGGTAGGTGGGGGTGGGGGGGTCACATGCAATATCGCTGATTGGACGAGGCAGCTGTCGTTCAAACAAGCAAAATTGCTTATATTTCTGGGTACTGGAACGGACAGTGGCCTCGTCCAATCAGCAATGTTTCCTTTTATGTGTGTGTGTTTTGTCATTTGTATTTGCATTTTCTTTTTTTGTGTGTTTTTCTTTTGTGTTCATGTTTCGTATTTTCTTTTTGCATTTTCTTTTTGCGTGTTCTCTCTTTTGCATTCGTGCCACCGTTAATCTATGACTAAACCATCGAAATAATCATCCATCCATCCATTTTAAGATCCGCTTGTTCCTGTTATTCTTCTTTTTTTTTTTTTACAAAGTATGTTTAAAATAATTAGTCGTTAAATACTGAATATGCTCAGTATTGTTAGAAATGTGGAGGGGAAAGGATATCTGCGTAAAATAATTCCCTATAAAAGTGTTTAAAAGGGGGAAAAATCTTATTTTAACCTCATAAATGCTCGAGAACCCCCGCAAAATATTGTTGAGAAACCTGAATGCGAATAATAATGCTTCCTACCAGAGCCTGTCCTTCCCACAATGCCAAGCTTCTCTCCAGCTTGGATGGGATATTGAGCTTATTCAGCACTATTGGTGTATTCTGTCTGTATTCATCATTGTAGTCTTTGAAGGAGATGTCTCCACTCTGAGGCCAGTCCTCTTGGACATTCACTCCCTTTACATGTCGAGGGGCCTCAGGCTGACAGCCCTGCAATGAAACAGTTAAAGGGCCAGTATTATGAAAAAAATCACTTTGTAATGGTTTTGCTACTGTGATAAACATTCCTTTAGCCTCATTCAGAGGGTCATAGTTGAAAAAGTTCTGTTTCCTTCCTCCCTTGTTATTCCACATTGTGTAAAAAGTCAGCTCCAAACGAGCCAGTTGGATTTTTCTCGCGTTGTGACGTCACAACAAGAAAACTCCTCCTCCTGACAATCCTGGCTCCTCCTACCCTACATAAAAATGTGAGCTCCTCCCTCTCAAACTACCTCACAGGTAAAACAAACACTTTGGTTTAATATAGAATATACATTATACTTTATTGTCATATATGTAAAGCTACGTACACAAAATGTGTTCTGTGCATTTAACCCCTCCCTGAGGAGCAGTGGGCAGCCACGGTGTAGCGCCCAGGGAGCAGTTAGGGTTAATATAAGGGACTGATCAACATCCCACAGTGATGGACCAGAAAGATTAGAACCAGTGAGCCTATGATTATAAACCTGTTCCTTTAACCTCTAGTACCTTTACCCACAGATAATATATTTATGTCAGTATAGATTATCCAGTATATAGATAATCTGAAGCACAGTGTGAGCGCTCACAATCAGTTTCATTTTTACTAGTCGTTATGCAGCCTTGCATCGCCTTTGATGTGATCTGACGTGTTTGTGACCTAATGCGACGCAGCGGTTGGACAAAACAGTGGACTATCGTCTTAAATGGATTACTCCTGTGGTTAGAATAGGTGAGGATGAGAAGAAAGCAACGTAGCTGAAACAGCTGACTGACTCCGCTGCTAATGGATAAACACACCATGGAGCAGCGTTTGTCGACTCACAATCACAATTGCCACTTAAATAGCCATGTGTTTTACTGTAATGTGCAGTTTTTGGGCTGAAGACAATAACAGGTGTGTGTAGATAGTAGGGCTGTAGTCAACCAAGGAAATGGTTGGTCGATCAAGACTATGGCACACGTAGCGATTCGTCAACCAAAAAAAAAAGAAAAAAACGGAGAATGGAAAAAAACAAAACAAAAAAACAAAAAAAAACAATGGAGAATGAATGAGAAGGTGCAGAGGAGGACGAGGAGAAAGAAAAAGAGAGACAAATATTATGTTTTGGCTTTTTGTGGTGCAGATTTGCTTTTAAACACAGACCATTTATGATATGAACCTTATTCAAGCTTTGACCAGAACCCGACAAAGCAAAAGTGAAACCTACAGGTCCGACAGACATTGGGTATTTATATCCATGCCCGACCTGAAACAGACAATTAAAACCTATTTTTTCCTCATACAAATAACATGTGGCCATATCAGCCTGTCATTCCGAGATCCCGTTAGATCTCGGAAGCTAAGCAAGTCTGGGCCTGGTTAGTAGGTGGATGGGAGACCACTGAGAATTCCAGGTGCCACAGCGGGGTGGCAGTCACCTCAGTGGTATCTGTCATTGTGCCCTTGGGCAAGGCACTTTACCCACATTGCCTAGTATGAATGTAGTGTGTGAGTGACTGCTGGTGGTGGTTAGAGGGGCTGATCTGTAGCTGTGGCTACAACAGTAGC
The DNA here is from genome assembly GCF_900634775.1 of Gouania willdenowi. Lineage (NCBI taxonomy): Eukaryota > Metazoa > Chordata > Actinopteri > Blenniiformes > Gobiesocidae > Gouania > Gouania willdenowi. The sequence continues at coordinate 7,478,809 of NC_041046.1, read as the reverse complement.
TTACCATCACTAAGTGTGGAGTGAAAGAATAATCCCTTAATTCTGTAAAGCGACTTTGAGTATCCAAAAAAGTACAATGTCAAATTGATGCATTATTATGATTATATTTACATTTGTTTTAGTGGTAAGCATGCTTTTTATAAATACAGAGTTACCAAGCCTCACGCTTTAACCCATTAAAGGTGTCCTCATGGCTTGCCGTAGCTCGAGTAACTCTGATTGACTGGCTGAGGTAACAAATCCCAGACCAATCCATGCCTCCTTGTGCCTAAATCTAACCAACAAGGTCGGTATCGGCCGCTTGGTAGGTCTGTGGACTGATGGGTGGGTGCGGGGCGCCTTTGGCTGGGGGCTGCTGCACCGTTTGTGTGCAGTTGGAGTGTCTCCTTCCCGCGGTGGCGGCCGCCGGTCACCCGCAGGCCGGTAGGGTAATTGCCCCTTGGCTTGCGCTGTCCGGTGGGGGCGGGGCCTGGGCTGCTGTTCTTGCACCGGCTGGGGCTGTGGCCGGTTTGTGGGCTGGAATGAGAGGGTGCCCCCCGCGGGGGCTTGGCCCGGGGACTCGTCCTTGGGGGTGCTCTTGAGGTCCGGCGGACCTGGCCGGCTGGCTGGGCCAGGCCTGGCGGGGGTCTTCCGGGGCGGGTGGTACGGGCCGCGCCCTAGAATGCCTGCGGGTGAGGCGCTGGGTGGCCCCTGCTTGGGCGGCGGCCTTTTGGCCCGGGCTCTGCGGTGTAGCTGGGCCCTTTGGGGGGGGGAGTGTTCTGAACACTGCTCGTAGCTGAATTACACTTGTTGGTTATATCAGCATAAATACATAGTAAATGAAACAAATGCCTTATCTAATGTAATGTTCATTTGAACTGTTCTTATGATTATTTTTGTATGTAATAGTGTATTTATATGAACCTTGAGTCTGCTGCTAAGACATTCATTCAATCAAAAATCACTTGATGTTTTAATGTTTTTTACATGATTAGCTTTTTAATGACCTCCATTCTGTTGCAGACAAGGAGAGCTGAGGTAAAGGTAGCACTGCCGTGGGCCACAGTGTTTTAAGTGGGAGCCCCCTGCCTCTGTCATCAAGGCATCAAATCCCAGGTAAATGATGGAGAGTTGGTTGAAATGAAATATTGAAAAATAAATGTATTTTGTCAAAATTCTTGTTAGTTTTAATTTCTAATATGTGATTGATTAAAACTAGCATTGGGAGGCCACAGTGCAGGGAGAGCTGCTGGAATGGAGGTGAGGACATCAGTCTTAAGGTATAAATCAACATTAAAACAGGCCAAAGTCATGTTAAAAAGGACACATTTTGTTTTATCATGTCACTAAAGTCTCACTCTTGTCATTTTCTTGGCAGCCCTGTTAATAAACTGTTGATGTTAAGATCAGATCAGCGCACGGGGAAATCAGCATGTCACAATGGAGCTATTTACACAATCCACGTATCAAATATAAGGATAATCCATGTTCTTGTGCAGAAAAAGGACTGATTTAACAGTGGAGGCTTGTGTTTGTTCCCTCTCTGCTCGAAGCAACACTTTTTTGTGTGTGCAGCGCAGCACACACTCACAGAGAGCTGTTGCTGGACATGTCTAATCCTAGTCACCTATATAAGTGCATTGCATTTTTGTTTTATTTTAATTGTTTTACGCTATTGAAACTGATACCATTGCTGGTCGACCAATGAAAATCTTGTTCGACGGGGCGGTGTTTAGCTCAGTGGGTAGAGCGCCCGCCCCATGTACAGAGGCTATAGTTCCTCACCTGCAGCGGGTCCAGGTTCGATTCCCGGCCTGGGACCCTTTCCTGCGTGTCATTCCCTGCTCTCTCTGACCCCTTTCCTGTCAAGCAACTGTCATATAAAGGCCACTAGAGCCAAAAAAAAAAAAAAAAAAAATTAAATCTTGTTCGACCACGAAGGCATCGACCAATTAGTCGACTGAACGACCAAAGTTGGCAGCCCTAGAGGATAGCAAAAGAAAATCATTATTGTGATCAGCTGTGGTGTAGAATCTGCGTCTACAGACACGCCCACTCATGCATATGCATGAAGGCCCCTAAACAGCCCGTATTTAGGAGCGTCATGTAAGTCAATTTGCAGAGGCTAAAACTCTGGAAAACAGGCGAGTTTGGGAAAATAAACCTCAAATACTATGTTGTTGGGGTTCTTAGAACAATTGGAGATGGGTGAAAAATAGCATAACACTGGACCTTTAAAGGCAAGTTTAAACATGTCAAGGGAAATGACATCACAGCTGAACCAGGCCGTTCTGGTGCTACAAAGACTAGAAGAAGTGGGACAGACTGACCGTGATATATTCTTGCTGTCGCTCCACTGAATTAAATCTTGCCTCCACCTCTGTGGCCAATCGCACCACAAACAGGAGAACGCCGGTCAACTGAAGAACAAAAAAAACACTCTTAGAACCAGCAGCAGAGCACGTGTCATGTGTCACGTGTCAAACCGACCTGTGTAGTATAAGACAGCACCAGGCCTTTCAAAGATGGACTGATGATGTCATTACTGGTGAGAACTACAGCAAGAGACACATACCCCGTCATGGTCGCGAACAGGAAGTCCAGCCAAAAGCTGAGCCACCGTGTGCCGCAGTGGAACAGCATGAAATGGTTTGAGTTGATGTCGCTCAGGAGCTTGAACCTTAAACAAGATTAATAAAGTTCTTATCCATGATAACAGGAAAGTATCAGCTGCTGATATTTAGTAACACTTTACTTGAAGTTTTATACATAAGGCTGACAATACGCTGTGATTCTTATGACATGACACTTGTCACTAGCATGAATATGGTGCCATTAAGGCTGTCATTAAGTGTTGTTCGTTACCCTAACCCTTCATTACTCTAACTCAGAGGAGGGCAACTTCGACATAAGGGGCCACATTATCAACATTCACGTCAGAATTTAGAATAATGAGCGATCCTAGCATTAACACAGTTTAGTTTATAGGACTAGTTAGTACAATCCCTTGCATAATCCATACTTGGTCTAGAGGTGGGGTTAAAGGGGTAAAAGCTTCACAGGGGTCTTCAGGTGGGCACCCTTCTTCATTGGTGCTTCATTGAAAGGCCCACGACACCTCCAACTGGCGTCCCAGGTTTGCCCCCCTCTGCTTTTACCCCTCGATGGTCACTTTGCAGCCCAGCTGGGATCCTTTCTTTTGATCCATAGCCAGCTGCTGCTTTGTTCAGCAGCATCTGACAGTGACTTAACAGCTTGCCGGAAGGCCTGTCCTCACACTCCCATTTCCTTGAGAAGCTTGGTTGTGGATGTGGCAACAAATCCTTTACACCCAACCTCAACCGGAAGCACCTGGGCACACCAGCCATGTTGTTTTGCTTCAGTAGCTATGTTGGAGTACTTCAGTCGCTTACGCTCAGATGCTTCACCAACTCCAGCTTTCCATGGTACTGTTAGTTCCACAATGAAAAGCGACTTCTGAGAGGTTGACTACAAGACCAGGTCTGGCCTGAGGTTAGTTGTAATGATCTCAGACGGAAAGGTGAGTCTCTGGTCTAAGTCAACCTGCATTCTCCAGTCCCGGGCAGTGTCTAGGAGGGTTGCTTCCACTCTTGCAGATGGCTTTGCTGGAAGTTGTCCTGCTCTTACAAACAGGGTGGTGTTTCTATGTCTAGGCAATGGAGGAGGGAGGGAGTTGTTGGTAGTTCTGATTCCTTCCTTCCAGGGTGATTGTCAATTGTCGTAGAACCTTGTTGTGTCTCCAAGTATAATGGCCTTGCAGCCAGTGAGGATGTGTCTCAGGGTTGCAGGGGTTTGACACAGCGCACAAGAAGGATCTTCTCCAAACCATTGGTTAAGGTTTGAGGGTGTGGGAAGAACATCATTTGTGGCTCTGATGATGAAGCTGATTTTGTTTCCTTCCGTCTCCCAAAGCTCCTTCCATTTGAGCTTACGATGCTCAAGGTTTTCCCAGCTCGTTCATTGGCCCTGTTTGGACTGCGAGACTGCCTTTGCACATCTGTCTGTCTCCTCTTGTTGCCGCACCTGAGCAACCACCAGCTTTCTCCTCGGGTTGATGTTGCCTTGTTCCATGTGGGTCTACTTGTCCCAAGTCTGAACCCACCTCCTCCATGCTGCACTTGTCCCACAATGTCTCCATGCCTGAGAGCAGATTTTGCTTGCTGTATGGCCTCAGATCGGATCCATTTCCTCCCAGTTGCCATTCTGGGAACAGCCACTCGGCTCATGTCATCTTGGGACTCGGTCAGCGTCATGTTCAGCCTCACTTTGGTGCATGTAAACTCCTCTGTGAGGCTGGAGACAGGCAATTCCAGGACACTGTGTCCATACAAGTCGATGTTGCTAAGGCAATGCGGGAGGCCAAGCCATTTCTTGATGTATGAACTGACTGTCTTCTCCAGCTTCTCAACTTTGGTCATGGGGATCTCGTAGACCGTTAGGGGCCACATCAGGCAGGGGAGCAATCCAAACGGCAGGCACCACAGTTTCAACTTGCCAGGAAGCAAGGTCTTGTCTATGCTGATAAGACCTTTGATGGTTTCTTCCATCAGCTGATCACACTGGTCTGCGTCTTTGAGGCTGGCATTGTACCAGCCCCCTAGGGACTTAACTGGCAGTTCTGACACCAACGAGATGGGTGTATCCTTGATGTGGAACCTCTGGTCCAACAGTTTCCCTTTCACGATGGATAAACTCCTAGATTTACTAGGTTTAAACTTCATCCTTGCCCATGGAATGTTGGCCTGAAGCTTTCCCAGTAGATGTTTGGTGCAGGCAACGATTGAGGTCAAGGTGTTCATGTCATCCATGTAGGCACAAATAGGAGGCAGATGATGTCAAGAGTGCAGACGTTATCCTCCCACAACCCATTTGGAAGCTTGAATAATCAATTCCATTGTCATGGTGAAGGCTATAGGGGAGATGGTACATCCAGCCATTATTCCCACCAAAGATTGCCATGATGTTGTGTATTCCGTTGTTTGGATACAGAATTGCAGATCTTGGAAGTAGTTTCTCACCAAGTTTGTGATTGTATCTGGGATGTGGAAGACGTTGAAGGCTGTCCAGATGAGAGAATGAGGGGCCGATCCGAAAGCTTTGGCGAGATCCAAGAATAAGACGTGCAGGTCTCTTCCTTCACTTCTGGCAGATTGGATTTGGTGCCATATCATGCTGGTATGCTGCAAGCATCCTGAGAAACCAGGTAAGCCGGCTTTCTGCACAGATGTGTCAATGAAGCTGTTTTGCTTCAAGTATGTTGTCATCCTTTTAGCCACAATGCTAAAGAAGACCTTTCCTTCCACATTCAACAGATTGATCTGGCGGAACTGATCAATGTTTGAGGCATCCTTCTCCTTCGAGATTACCACTCCTCCTGCTCTTTGCCACACTTTTGAGATGGTTTGTTTTGTCCAAACCTTCATTTATCTCCACAGAATGCGTAAGATGTTTGGGGAGTTTTTATACAGCCGGTATGGAACTCTGTTTGGTCCTGGAGCTGAAGCTGCCCTTGCCTTCCTTAATACTTCCTTGACCTCGCTCCACTTTGGAGGACTATCATCCAGTTGATAACCTGATTGAGGAATAGGTGGCATGTCTGGTGGTATCTCCCTCTGTTCATATCTTTGGCTATCTGTGTGGGTTGTTTTCAGGTGGTCCTCTAACTCCCTCTTTGGCACCTTCAGTGACCCACTCTTCTCCTTTGTGAAGAGTCCTTTCACAAATCTGAAGGGATCCTTGTAAAATGATGTTCTTGCCCTTTCCTTTCTTTTGCATCGAGTCCTGAGATTTTCAGCTCTCCGCAGTCTTCCTAGGCATCCCTTCAGGTCTATTTGCAGGAGGTCGATGGCCACTCTTTCCTCCACGGAGGCTTTCTTCCATTGCTTCCTCAGCTCCCTTCTCTCTTTGACAAGGCACTGGATTTCTTGCTGCCTTCTGGACTTGTGAGGGGTTGTTGGTTTCATGTCCTTCTTTCCTGTCTTTTTTTCAAATCTTTCTGCTCCATAAGAGTAGATGAGGTCACCCATTTGCTCCAGTTTCTTCTCCACAGTTCCTCTGATTTCGTCAAGGATCTTGCTCAGGTCTGCATCAATTGTTGCCCACTCTTTTTTGCAGCTGGACTTTGGCCACTTTACCTGAGGTCTGTGGCCTTGAATGTTCTTCTCCAATGCAGGTTGTAAGTTATTTGGTTCCAAGTTCTGTGATGTTGCGCTTGAATTACTTTCAGCCACTGGGGTGCTGATGCTCGGTGGACTGTGGGTTAAGTCCTGCCGCTGAGCTTCACTCGCCTGACTTGACCTTTGTCTTAGAAGACAATGGTCAATGCGAGGTCCTGGCCTCACTTTTTTCAAGCACTTCATCTGCCCTTGATATATTCTTGGACTAGCCAAAACAACATACTTGGAGCTCCGGTCCTTCAGCTGATGTTACTTGCTTGGTGCCGTTTATCTGATTCGTCGTCGTGTTCTTTCCAGGGTCAGGTACCAGGTTGTCAGCCGATGAGTCATCATCCGCCCCCGTAGACTCGAAGTGTGTTTTCCTCTTTGGATTTTTGTAGCAATAAGGGGTAGCCTTTGTGCACTTATCAAGTGACGGAGCCTGCCATCATGGATAGCTAGTCCATGACAGCCCACAGGAATCGACAGAGTATATATATATATATATATATATATATATATATATATATATATATATAGTGCTTTTTGTGCATTTCTGTTGTCATTTTGCATTTTTTGGAGAAATGTTTGTGTTTGTGGTTTTCGTTTTGCTTGTTTAGTAGTACTGTGGCTTTGTAGACTAATCGTTTGTGTTTTTCTTGTCTTTTTGTCTACTTTTGTTTTAATTTTCTGTAATTTTGTCTGTTATTTGGCATAATTTTGTGTATTACTGTTGTCGTAGTATTTACTATATATTTCTTGTCTTTCACTGTATTTTCCTGCAATGTTGTAATTATTAGTATTTTTTAATGTATTCTTGCTTTTGTTTTATGTATTTTTCTGTCATTTTGTATGTTTACTTTAGGGATCGCATAAAAATAGACCAAGGGCCGTATGTGGCCCCCGGGCCTCCAGTTTGCCCTAACCTTTAAAGGTGTCATAATTTAGTGAACAACACTTAATGACAGCCTTCATGATACCTTATTCATGCTAATGACAGCGTAATGCCAGCCGGTATAAAACTTCAAGTAAAGTGTTGCCAAATATTTTATAATAAAAGGAGATAGTTGGCATAATGACTGATATCATACTGCTTTATGTGGCTGTCTCTTCTGTTGTAGGCGTGGATGGTGCTCAGGCCCTGCAGGGTGGAGATGGTGGCGGAGATGCAAGGAGAGCGGCTAACGTTCTCCATCTTCTTCATCTGACGGATGCTCCTTTGGAACACACTGCAGGAAAACATTAGATTATTACTGAGATTCTATCCATCATCCATCAGTTGTTATTCATTGAGACAGCATTGCTAACCCTTATTCCAAATGTGTCAAACTCAAGGCCCGGGGGCCAAATCCGGCCCTTTAGAGCAACAAATTCAGCCGGCTCAAGAAAGTAAAAATATCAGAGAAAACATGAAACATTTTGTAAATTATCAACTAATTCAGTTGTAGATATTTCAGCTCCCCAAATACAAAAAATAAAATAAAATCCACAATATTTGCAGAGCTCAGTATTCCAGTTCTTATATCACATGACGGCAGTCATTTTTAATCTGAAATTGTAAAAAAAATAAAATCTGGTGAATTTTCCTCAAATTATTCCATGAAATTTTCCCCAAAATCCCCATATCAGGGACTGATATACTCAGATAGTTTGTCATTTATATATTATTTATTAGGGAAAGTGCAAACACGGCACATTAATGTTCAATTTGCTCTTTTACCACACAAAAAAAATGTGTGGCTCACCTAAACTCAAACTGTTCCATATTTGGGCCCTGAACTAAAATGAGTTTGACATCCCTGCTCTACTCTATTCCACCATAGTTAGTGATATGCAATAACAAAACTCTCTCCTGATCTACTCTGGTCTTTGGAGACAGCAGACGTGTTTTCGTTTGCTCCGATAACACGACCTTGGCTACAGCTGGCTACAGCTGAACAGCCTGAACAGCCTGAAAAACTGGGCCCAAGACTGAAGGAAAATGGTGAAAAAACCGCAGGGAGGCCCTTCAGAACCCAATTCGGGTTTGGAAGAGGTCAAGGAGATGATACGCGAGGGTCTACAAAACCTATCTGCCGAGATAAAGTCGTTGGAAAAGACGCTGGAAAACTCACTGGAAAGACTACAAAGCGAAACAAAGGTACTGAAAGAAAAGAATGAAAGAAATGCTGAAGAGATAAAATTGTTGAACGCGAGGTTGAACAGCTGGAACAAAAGGAAAGAGAGAAAGATGTCATCATCACAGGCCTAAAGAAGGGAACGAAGGTGTACATCAATGAAAACCTGACGAAACAAAATGCAAGCATTGCATGGAAAGCACGCCAAATAAAAAAAGAAGGAAAGATTATGAAGACTTGGTCAAAAAACTGCAGGATTTACATCCTGGAAGAAGAGAACGGAAAACCAGTTCTCGTCAAAACGATGGACAACTTGGGAAAATACGAAGGATCCACCTAAACAACAACACTACTGATGGTAATCATGGATATGGACCCAGATCTATATAAACACTGGAAATAAAACTCAGACTGTGATTATTTTACGGAGACCGATTTAAATGTGAAACCAAGAGTAAAAAAGGTCTGTCATTTATTCATTTCAATTGCTAGGTGGTGGGGTGAGTAAGGATTACATTAAATTTAAATTCAAAGTGTTTATTGTCATATGTGCAGTTAGAAACACGTTTCCAATGGAACTAACAACAGCTGGATTACCCTTGATGTAGAGACAAAACAAGGTGACATTGTGGATGAAAAGGGAAAAACCTTCCAAACACCTTCGAAAGAGGAACTATTCTTGAACTGGAGGAATGCTAACAACGTCTGGCAGGGAACAAGGCGAACACAAACAAAGATAGAGAGGACAACACTGACTACAGATGGACGTTCAGAAGAAATCAAGAATGTTTGACCAGAGAGACATGTAAACCCATGTAAATTTGCGATGGTAAAACAGGGGACGGGACCCGGATAAGCAAACTGCTTCTCTCGTCTCCTTTTTCGGCATGTACAAAAAAAAGAAAAAAAAAAGTGAATGTAACCATGTCGGAAATAAACTGAATAAATAAAAAAAAAAAAAATCAGTTCTGGTCATACTGCCCTAAGCAGGCCAGATACCATTGTACACTGATATCACACACCAAGGCCTCTGCCTGAGGAAACTCTGCCATGCTTTCACTACTGCTATCAGCAACATACAAAACCTGGAGGGCAATGAACAGCAACAGATTCACTAAGGCACACATACTGAAAGCTGGTTTACCTCAGAATCTCAGACTGGTCTGTTCTCCAAAACACTTTGAATAATAAACCCTGTGTCCACATCTGACCAGCAACCCTAAAGCTTGACTCTGTCTCATTCATCAACAGTTAGATATGTTTAGTTCAACAGTGAACTCACAATAAAATGAGAGTGAATAACACTCCAATGACGAGCACAGCTACCAGCAGGGGTGGGAAGACAGCAGAAATAATGACAATGATGAATGAGACCAGCAGAACAAACTGCAGGAAGGAGTCCATGTTCAGGGGAAGCACAGCGTCCACCTCCTCTTGATCTTTGGAAAAAACGGTTTCAGAATGCGGCCTGTCGGCGTCGTGTCGAAGAAGCCCATGGGACTGGCTACAATCTAGATACCGCAACACAGATGTTGGTCAGGCACTGCTGCTCATTGTTGATATTCATATCAGTAGTGTAGAAATGATGAAGGCTCACCTTCCTGAACATGGTGTTGTGAAGTTTGCAGGCAGCCTTTAAGGTGACGTGAGTGTAGAAGAAGCATTTGATAATGGCCAACAACAGCGTGACTATTACCATCAAACCATAAATCAGCTGGTAGAAGTGCAGTGATGGGTTTTCAGAAATGTCACCAGAGCTTGCTGTCGTGCTGTTGGACTGACAGAAAATAAAGACATTTATTGGGATCACGGAATCAATTTACTAAATATAATTTATTCAAAAATTATTGTACATTTTTATACTCATTTTGCAGGTGAGCCTAAAGAAAAGTTGCATGCACCTTGTTTTGCAGCAGGTTCATGGTGGCTTTATAATGGTTTTGCTACAGTAATATATTTTCCTTTAACCTCATTCAGAGGGACAGAGTTGGAAAAGTTCTGTCTCCTCCATCCCTTGTTATTCCACATTTTGTAAAAAAACAGTTCCAAACGGGCCAGTTGGATTTCCCCCCATTAATACGTCATAATCCCGTTAGATCTCGGAAGCTGAGCAGGTGTGGGCCTGGTTAGTAGGTGGATGGAAGACCACTGAAAATTCCAGGTGCCATGGTGAGGTGGCAGTCACCTCAGTGGTATCTGTCATTGTGTCCCTGGGCAAGACACTTCACCCACATTGCCTAGTATGAATGTAGTACATGAGTGAGTGTTGGTGGTGGTCGGAGGGGCCAATGGCACACTTTGGCAGCCTCGCCTCCATCAGTCTGCCCGAGGGCAGCTGTGGCTACAATAGCAGTTTGCCACCACTAAGTGTGGAGTGAAAATATAATCACTTAATTCTGTAAAGCGTCATTGAGTGCTTTACGTGCACGATGTGCAGCAGGGGTGAAAGAAAGAAGGTAAATAATAGTAAATGAGCATTTAATGACAACCTAATGCTATATAAACACAGCCACAAAAACAAAGTTAGCTCGCTAACATACCTCTGACCAAGTGGTTGCTACAGACACGGGCGTCAGCAGACTCTGCTCCTCCCAACCGCAGGCGTAGGTTTAAAATCCACTTTTTATGGCGTTGTTCTGTGAGCTTTTTACATTTCTCACCTTTGTGAAGGATAATCTTTGGTACTCTATAAAATCTCTCTTCCTTTTCTTGGTTAGAATGATTGGAGAAACCGTAAACCACAAAACATGGACATTTTGAAAATTTCAGACGGCAGATTCTCAGGCTTCACTACCTGCTCTCTATCTGAATTTAGCGTTCTCGCTTTGTCGCGATGCAGCAATGTGAGTGATGTCACGTGAATCAACAGAGCAGGCCATAGACATATACACATTCTGTTGGCTGATCCTAACAACACCTCGAGGGTACGTTCAATAGCACAAATGTAAAACAATTACACCACAGTATATTATAGATTCATGTCCACTGACAGTGAATGACAGTTTTAGTTTAGCTTATAGGACTAGATAGTACAATCCTTCAGAAAATCAGTACTTGGTCTAGAGGTGGGGTTAAAGGGGTAAAATGATCTGGTGAGTTTGTGACCCAATGCGATGCAGCGGTTGAATAAAACAATGGGCTATCACCTGAAATGGACTATTTCTGTGGTCAGAAGAGGTGAGGATGGAAAGAAAGAGACGTCGCAGCTCATGTGAGTGTTTGAAAAGGCTGAGAGTAGAGAGTTTAATTCCCTACCCAAGTGCTCACAATCAGTTTCATTTTTAGCATCCATTATACTGCCTCACTTTTATGGGATGATCTGACGTGTTTATGACCGAATGCGACGCAGCAATTGGACAAAACACATGATTATCACCTTAAATGGACTATTTCTGTGGTCACAAGAGGTGAGGACGAGAAGAAAGTAACTGTTAATGATTTACTGCTGCTGCTGTGATAAACACACACGCTGAAGCAGCACGTGTGTGTTTACGCCCACTCATGCATATGCACAAAGGCCCAAAAACTGCCTAAAAAACAGGCTAAAACTCCAGAAAACAGACGAGTTTGGGAAAATAAACCTCAATACTATATGTTGTTGGCGTTCTTAGAACAATTGAAGATGGGTGAAAAATAGCATAAAACTGGACCTTTAAGTTTGAAAAAGAACTGAAGAGTAGAAAAATACACACAGCACAGATTTATGGGCCAGTACATACACTGCGGGTGCAACTTTAAGATCTTCAGTTGGATGATGTGTTATAAAGACAAAGACAGAAAAGCAGGACTCTTACCCCATCTCCCTGTTTCAACCAGAAACTGAGCCAGTAATTGCTGAAGGTGGTGGATCCAACCAGCAGGAGAAAGTTCAAGAAGACAAAAAAGCTGATAAAGTAGCCTGCAGTAACACAATTACACTTAGGGTAGTAGATACACAAGCGGTTGGTTATTGTGAGGAATTATGATGATGAATGTGTGTGCAGACCTCCAGCAGCTCGGACGTACTGGTGATAAACTTTCCAGGGGACGGATCCTGCAGAGGAAGCCTCCAGGCTGACCAGCTGGTCCTTATTGTGGCCAGTAGCTTATGAGAACAAATTATAATATTCACGAAACACATACATCCCAAACAAAGGTGTAATAAATAAATAATTTAATCAGTAAAGTGATAAAATACCAAGACAAGGACTTTCAAACTTACAGATTTGGTCCACTGACATTTCATCCTCATCAGAGATGTCAAACGCTGAAAAGTAAAAATCACAGGTTAGACATAACTGACAGTGTTAGAGTCAAAGTCAAAGCTAGCATAACTAGCTTTATTCCCTGGAACATGATTTACATCCAACTAATATGGGGTGCCAATTGTAAAGTTGCACATGCTAAAATAAACAGAAACTTTTTTTGCAACATTTAGTAACAAACCACGTTTGCAAAAATATGTGAATTTTTTATTTAATGTTACTTATGACCAGATTTACAGCTATATTTGTGAAATTTGTGTAATTTCTTTTTTCGTAAAAATATGTCAATGTTAAATTTTAATTTTTAATTTCAATCTAAATCTAAATGCTAAATCTAAATGTTAAATCTAAATGTTATATGTTAAATCTAAATCTAAATGTTATATGTTAAATCTAAATCTAAATGTTATATGTTAAATCTAAATCTAAATATTAAATGCTATATCTAAACAGTGAATTTGCATATTAGCTAAATATTTGATTTAACACTAAATATTTAGATTTAACATTTAGATTTAGATTCAGTATTTAACATTAATCTGGTAATAACCTGGTAACATTAAAAAAAATTGACATGTGTTTTTTTAAACGTGATTTGTTGCTAAATGTTGCAAAAAGTTGCTGTTTATTTTAGCATGTGCAACTTTACAATCGGCAACCCATAAACTAAACCAACCAAGAGGTTTAGTTTGTTGTTCTTTTCATGCAAAACGTGAATCTTTCATGCATCCTGTTCTTTTCCCAGCCTCAAACTTCCATGGTGTCAAACTGTCTCTGAGTCACAGGGTTGTGGGTTCAAAAACGCTAAGTTTGCATGTTCTCCCGAGTATAACTAGGTCAGAGTCCTTTTGTTTTCCACTTAGTAGTTTTCTGTCAAGACCATTTGAGACCAGCACTTCTACTTTTCAACTTCATTAATGTGCTAAAAAGGAGAAGCACTAAGAACTGTTCCTGAGTAATTCATGTTATAGTTTTACTTCAAATATTTCCCCTGTAGCTCACTGATTGTTCTGCCTCTTTGGAAATATTTTTAGTGCCTTATGTGTCAAACACCTGCAAAACTCATACATCAGTCCATCTTATCTCTAGTCAGAAACACCTCTGAACACTAACTTTAGGCCTCATTCACCTGACAAACAAACATCTTATTTTCAGATATTTAAAATAATTCCGGATTGGAGATTTTTGCTTGTTGTCTTTGAAAGAGTGGCAGACACCTTGTATTTGTCTGTCAAATGTATTTAAAAATAAAACTAAAATTAAAGAGATCATTTATTTGTTTTATTTGTCCAATATAAAATAAATTCTGTCTGTTTTTCTTGTACAGAGCTTCCCTTGTCACGATCAGGGTCTGTGGGTTGATTTTTGGGTTGTTTTCAAATTAGCATCCCCTTGTTTAGTGGTGTAGTTTGTCTAGTTGTGTGTATTATTGGTTATGGGTTAAAAACTCAGGGAGTGCATTGTAAGGTGTTTCCGTCAATGTTGTATTCTAGTGACTGATTTATTTTTGTGCTTTCTCTGTGTTTCTCCGTGGCTCTGTTTCTGTTCATTGTGTATTACGCTCCCTGTCCTGTTGATGTGTAATTGCAGAATACATATTAAGATCTCTTCTCCTCCTATGTTCTCTGACAGGTGAAGCCCATCTTCCTGATTACCCTCACTTTTTAGGGTGTGCTGGAGTAGTGAGTGTTTGCTGCTTGATTGTCTTTGATGACCTACTCCAAGTGTTATGGTTTGTTTCTTTGAATTTAATGGTTTCTTAGACCAATCTCTTGGATTATGGATTTAATTAAATGGACTTTAAGTAACACCATTGCTGCCTCCTCATCCCTCTGCGTCTACCTCTTTGACAATCCTAAATACATTCCTTCTGTGTCAAAATGTACAAATAAAAAATAAAGCGGTTGTTTTCATACCAGGGTTCACAGTCCCACTCCCAGCACGACTTCTAATTTCATCTTCTATCTTTGATGTTAAATCTATAGACATCTCATCCTCATTTTGAATCTGAAATCAAGAGAAAATTGGAATGATCATGAAAACTGTTGAAAAACTGCTGAGAATGTGTCACATGTTGAAGTTGCTGAGGGGCAGATTCACAAAAATTCACTAAGATTGCAGCAATGATTAGCGCGCATGCAGAAGTGGTGCAGACCGCCCAATTTTAATGATCTTTTGCTTGTTGAATGTGGTGACGTCAGTGTGCGCAAGCACAGACATTTGAGGAAGTTAAAATGGAGGCAGATGGACTTCTGTGTCTGCTGCACAAACATTTAATAATGTATAAAACTAAATCAGCAAAAAAAAAATTCTTTTGTTTGTTTTTTTAAACAACTTCTAAACCTAATGATATTTGTTCCCCCTAATTACACGCGGGTGTTCCGTCAGGTCCTGTAACTTTGCTCGGATCAGTCCATGAAAAATAGGCAAATATGGAACGAAAACGTCCTCTTAATCTGTTGATGCAATGATCTGAGTTAATACAGCAATACAGTCTGTCAATCAGCACCATTTTAAGATGATCTCCTGACCATCATCCAGTAGGTTTGACCTCCTGATTAGTGCTGTGTCACCACACTCTCATATGCATCATCACTTTGCATATTACACATCTAATCAGCTGATTCTGGCCTGATGCTCCTTCCATCAACGAGAGTTTGAAGCTCAAAACATCACTGGAGCGGTGCACACAGCAGCATCCTCTCCCCACTGCAGTGTCACCAGAGTCCTAACGCACCACCGCAGGTGTGAAGCTTTTTCTCTCCTTCACACACACACACACACACATTTTGTGTCAACATTTACTACAGCAATGATCTCTGCGTGTGTGTCTGCACCTGCTTGTCAGTCGTACTATTTTCTTGTGCTAAAACAATCACAGCAAACAGTTCCTGGTTTGATAAATTGGATTAATCAAACCACATTTTTGTTCCCCTTGGGAACAAAAATTCATCAGAGAGAAACGTGCTAAATGGATTGAGGGCGCAATGCGACGTGCAGCAGCAGTGCACTCCTGATTCCCTGGGGTTTGTGCGGCTTATTAGCGCGTGGAGTGACGTTTGCACACGTTAAAATACCACTAAACCTTTAATGAATCCGCCCCCTCAGTGTCTATCATAGTAATTATTAGCACAGCCTTACTTTGGACTGCTCAGTCTGGTAGTTGCTGATGAGCTGAGCATAGCGCCCATCAGCTTCAATCAGTTTTTGATGGTTTCCAGCCTCTCGGACCTCTCCATCCTCCAAGACCAAAATGTCATCACAGAACTCCAAATACTAGGAGAAATATTTAAAGATAAAAATAACATGTCAACAAAACCTACACAGCACAACAGCTTTAGTTTTCCTTTACTCAAAATAGCTGTAAAGAAAATTAGATGTAATTCTAAAGACATTTTACACATGGAGATAAAGCTCTTCAAAATTTCAACAGAACAGCACCAATCTGCTGACACAGCACTGTTAGAAAAGAGCAGAGAGAACCATCAGAGACACGGTATCTGATGGTTACTGAGGCTCGCCTTGCCTCCTCACGCAGTATCATCACACACAGAACATGACTGTTCAATAGTTTCTTTCCTAGCACAGTAAGACTCCTGGCAAAAAAACCAACAAACCAAATAACAGGCATAGTGCAATATAACATGACATGATATCCACACTTAAACAATGTACTGTTACACACTGGCTCGGGGCTGTGCAATGAGCTATGCTCTCTATTAAGGCACTTTTCTTGTACAGTTGCACATGTTATATTTCTATATACCAGTATTTGTGTTTTTTATATCAATCGTGTCCTTTTAAATATTTGATGACTGAGTGATCGCATCAGAGTTCCTATATGTGTGGACTATTTGTGTATGCACAAATGGTAAATACAATTCTTGAGTCTTGATTCAACCTACCTCTGAGTGTCTTAAGAATAGGTACATAAATTATAACAAATGTTACTGACAAATGGTAATGAGACGGAATTGTAGTTAGTCTGCAGTAGCTGCAGACTAACTACAATTCCGTCTCTGGAGAAAGGAAAGACAAACTACTCAGGACTCATGGGAACATAATTAGGATAATATAAAGGGATGATGTGAAAAAAAAAAAATTAGCAGAAAAACACTGAATATATCTGCTTATTTGTTTCAGTATGTTAACTGGTTATGACTTTGTATGTTTTTACTGAATTACTTGGCATGTTTTTTGTTTTACTGTATTCGAATTACCTGGAATTATTGAAAATGATTATTATGTATTTAACCAAAGAAAGGAGGGGCTCCTACAAAAAAACGATGAAAGTTCGTAGCCTCCAGTCACCTGAAGTTAAAGCTGATTTCCAGGCAAGCCTACAGTCTAGGCTTGAAGTTGCAAGCAGCCCCACAGATCCGTGTCCTGAAACTCTTTGGAAACAACTGAAGACTGCTATTCTGCAGACATCTGAAGAAGTTCTAGGGATCACTTCAAAGAAAAATTGAGACTGGTTTGATGAAAACAACGTGGAAATTGAAGAATTGCTGGCGAAGAAGAGATCCGTCCACCAGGCCCACCTAACTCAGTCATCTTGTCCTAAAAAGAAAGCTGCCCTCTGTCTCATATGCAGCAACCTCCAGCGTAAGCTTTGAGAGATCCAGAACAAATGTCGTGTTCTGGAGTAGAGTACTCAACTGTGTGCCGACACCGTGACTAAAGGGGGTTTTACAAAACCCTAAAGGCGGTGTATGGCCCAACGCACCAGGTCCAAAGTCCATTATGTAGTGTAGATGGCCAGGCGGTCCTCACAGACGGGATGTCCATCCTTGGTCGCTGGTCAGAACATTTCCAGGCTCTCTTTGGCGCTAACCGCAGTGTCCAAGACTCAGCAATTTTTTGTGTCCCCCAACAACGAGTGAGAGCAGAACTCGATGTGCCTCTCACCATTGAAGAGACAACCAAGGCCATTGAGCAGCTGAAGAGTGGCAAGGCAGCAAGAGTTGATGGAATTTCACCAGAGATTTGGAAGCATGGAGGCACAACGCTACATACCAGACTCCTAGAGCTCTTTGTCTGTTGCTGGGAAGAGTACCGTACTTCCTCCCTCAATATTGGTGAGGCTGAGTTGGAAAACGTCCAGCAGTTCACCTACCTGGGATGCATAAGTTTCTCGGATGCCAAAATAGACAAGGAGATTGACAACAGACTGCGAAGGCAAATAGCACTGTCGGCTGACTGAACCAAAGAGTCTGGAACAACAACCATCTGAAGAAAGGCACAAAGATCAGTGTGTACAGAGCCGCTGTACTGAACTGACCACCCTCCTGTTCGGAACCGAGACATGGGTTACCTTTCGTCACCATCTGAGGCTCCTTGAGTGCTCCCATCAACGCTGCCTTCACACCATCCTCAACTTCCACTGGAGTGGCTTTGTCACTAACGTTGAAGTCCTCAAACAGGCGGAGGTCACCAGCATTGAGGCCATGCTGTTGAAGTCCCAGTTACGCTGGGCAGAGCACGTCTACAGAATGGAAAATCACCGCCTGCCTAAGATTGAGTTGTGTGGCAAATTCTCCACTGGCAGTTGAAACAGACGGGCACCAAAAAAGCGGTACAATGGCTCTCTCAAGAAGTCACTTGGTGCCTGCCACATAGACCTCCGCCAGTGGTCATCTCTTGCCACCAACCATGAAGCCTGGCAACATGTGATTCATCAAGCCGTCTCCTCCTTCGAGAACACCCGTAGGGACGGTCTTTGGGACAAAAGACACAGGAGGAAGGAGCGTGAAGCTGCACCAGCAGCCACACCAACAAACTTTTCCTTGCAGCCGCTGTGGCAGGTCCTGCCTTTCAAGAATCGGCCTTGTCAGCCACCAGCAAGTGTGCCACCGACGAGGACAGCCCCCTTCAAAAATCTTTGTTTGTTCGCGAAGCCAAGCCATGATTTACATTTAAAAAGTTACATCTAAAAATCCCTCAATATGAGTTGAAAATGATAGTTCTTCAATGATGAGAAAGAAGTTTGAGTGCAAGTAGAGTTGAAGCAAGTTAAATTTTCCATGACATTGAGGACACCCGTGGAGAGATGAGCACGAGCGTAGAAGATGCTGACTATGGAGGAGGAGAAAAGGTGAGCCAGCACCAGGTTGGGGATCTCCACCAACCAATGATAAGATGACAAATGGCCAAAGGGGGACAAGGAGAAAGACTATGAATATGTCAAGATTTTGTTTTTCTCGTGTAGATGAGGAGAAACCCAGTGCTTGTTGTTGTTTACACTGTAAACTTTGCTTGACATCCATGATTTGTGTGTTGGTCTTGACCAGATGGTGATCATGGAAAGCAGTATATAGTAAGGTGTTTCTAAGGGTTAGGTTTCATTGTCCAGGAGAAGTCTGAACTTTGAGAGAGAGAGAAACTGAAAATCAAGCCAAGGCCTTAAATCTGCACCGCACCGATTTTATCCACGTCAACAGGTCATTGAAGCTATAGGCGTGACAATAACTCTGACTGTACAGGCGGCAGATAAACTCTTGAATGAGAATAACATAAAAGTTTTGGTAACAGTTTACTTGAACTGTATGTGATGTATGCAAACAAGTGTGAAATGTAAATGCAATCTAACTCTTAAATTGAAAATTGATCACAAAAAACAAAAAAAACTTTCATATATACTGTAAGGCTGTAGTTACACTGTCATTATAATGACACAACACTGTCATTAGCATAAATAAGGTGTAATGAAGGCTGTCATTAAGTGTTGTTCGTTACCCAAACTCCTATCCTAAACCCACTAGATCCCTCCACCTAACCCAAAAATGCCAACATAGCCACAAAAGTGTCATAATATAGCAAAAGGTGTCATAAATTAGCGAACCACACTTAATGACAACCTTCATGACACCTTATTCATGCTAATGACAAATAAAGACAGTGTAATGTCAACCTTATGTATAAAACTTCAAGTAATGTGTTACCAAAATATCTAACGTCAGAGAAGCTGTGGCTCCAAACAAAACTGATCTGATATTCCAAATTTCTTACCTGTAGCTGGTGAGTAACGAGGATAATGGACTTTCCTCTGAGCTCTCTTTGGACGCATTCCTCAAAAATGTGTTTTCCCACATGGGCATCAACAGCAGACAGTGGATCATCCAGGAGATAAATGTCTCTATTAGAATACACAGCCCTGGCCAGGCTGATCCTTTGCTTCTGTCCACCTGACAGATTTAGTCCTCGCTCTCCAATCTGCAGACAGAAAAGCATTAAGATACTTCACTAGTGGATCTGAAACACTAGCTTAATGTTTAGAACAGAACAAGAACAACTGAAAATGGGAATTGATGTGACGTAGAAAGAAGAAACAGAAAAGCAGAGCTGATATATAAAGGTTTTAAGGGTAATTTGAAAGTGTGTCTCAAGACAAACCAGAATTGTGACCATGCCTAATCATCTTTTAATACTGTATCTATGCATACATACTTACATACATGTTTTCTCGGTACAATAATAATATGAATTAACACATCTGTTAATGCTAACCATGTGCAATAGGTTTAAGTGCAATAATATTAGCACTAACCAACCAGGCTAAGGGCGAGGTGCAATTTTGTATTTAAGAGAAATTATTAGCACGTTTGCACTTGATTGATAGATTCCCTGTATTTGATATGGACATCAGAATTACATTGTTAACCCAGATGCATTGTTTTGAGTGTTAGCACATGTGCTAATTTGCAACACCTGTCCGCAAGAGGCTTTTAAAAAGGTTAAAAGTAACATAAATAATAAGAAAGTAAGGAGGAAATATGCACTGCACAAAACATTACAAAAAGAAAAGCCATATTCAAAGTTAGTTACAGTCATTAGTTATAGATCAGAGGCAACACGGGCAAGCGAGAAACCAGGTAAAACTATTCATGTAAAAAATGCTGATTTGACTTTAAATGGTAAATGGACTTGATTTTATATAGCACTTTATCACCACACTGAAACAGTCTCAAAGCGCTTTACATATCAGCTCATTCACCCAATCACTCTCACATTCACACACCAGTGGGACAGGACTGCCATGCAAGGCGCTAGTCGACCACTGGGAGCAACTTAGAGTTCAGTGTCTTGCCCAAGGACACTTCGACACATAGTCAGGTACTGGGATCGAACCCCCAACCTCTCGATCAGAAGACGACCCTCTACCACCTGAGCCACGGTCGCCCTTTAGTCATTTCTTAGTCCATTATTGAAAGCATTGTCACTAGTCTCTAATTTTAGATGTGTGGTTAGAGAGTTCCACAGTTTTGCTCCTTTTACGGAGAAAACAGATTGACCAAAAGAAGTCCTGCTTCTTAGGACAAGTGTGGTCGCTCTGACACCTGGTGGCCAGTTTATAAAACAGTTGTGACTCGTGATTGTTCAGACATTTAAAAAACAACTTAAAGGAGCATAGGGCAGGATTTGTGAAAAAATGAACATTAATTTTAAGTATTTTAATGCTAATGGATGATGATACGCTCTAAACCAAATCAAACGAGCACACACACACATTTGTCCCTATTGCCTTGAACAGACTGTGTGATACATTTTGTACTGCTGTTCTGGGTCCACACAGTTCTGCGGACGTGAAGTCAAATGATGCTGATGGTGACGTCAAATGACCCTAGTGCGCATTCTCAATGACTTAGAGAGGCGGCCCACTACCGGAAATAAAAAGAATGAGAAAAAGACGGCTTGGAGACAGAAAGAAGACAAGCATGATGAACTAAACTACTGTTTGGTTTCACAGATGTACGCAGAGGCATGTGCACTGGTCAGTAAACAGTCACATGAACGGTGAGTAAATAAATAACCGTGTCTCAGTTGGAGTGTGGATCGGGTCGCAAATTCTCATCTGAGTCCAACCCAACAGTGAAAAACTTTTTTTCTCAAATAAATGACATATTTACGTTTGTTTTAGTGGTAAGCACTGATTTTTAACAAACAACTATTAATGTCAACATCAGATCAGCGCACAGCGAAAGAAACACAAACTGGATGCAGTGCACGCAAGACACCAATCGATATGACAGATGAAATAAAATCATTGCATGCATGTACAGTTTTGCTGCTTGATGAGACAGATTCCTTCTAATAAAACAAAAACAGTTCAGATTTGGTCTGACATAGTTGCAGATGTACTTAAACTGGCTATCATATTTTAGGTTTTTGTTTAAGATGACGCTAAGGTACCTGACATCATTCATGTCAACAATGATTTCATTGCTGATCCTGACCTGAAATTAATCATGTGCGAGCCTGCTACGCACATAGAAACATTTTTTTTTTTTTTACTTTTAGACTAAAGGAAGTCCACAAACTGCAACAGTTATTTCATTTATGTGTAAATTTAGTTTATCTGTTTCGACTGCAATGGCAGTTAAACCAACTATGATACCCCCTCGTGGCACCTTTGGGAACCAAACTTGTATTTTCTGCTTATTCAGTGTTTTAAACTCAATATCTCATTCAGTTTAAAGACTAATTGTATGGACTTTGGACAGGATTTTTCTTTTACTGTCATGTTCATAATTCCATGATCACTTTTATTGCAAGGTATTTAGAACAGGAGATATAAAATGTACTGACTATTTGATTTTGGGACCAATTTGGTCTCATTGACTCCCATTATAACCACATATTTTGGGGTACACTGTTACCCTGACATATAGAAGTGGTTTTCCCAAAAATACTGAAAAGGTATTTCCTGTTTTCCCAGTAATAAAAAGTAATAATGCCTCAAAATCAATTTTCTTATCAATTATTAACCTACTCTAGGCTGTAATAACATTATACCAAATACTTCATTTTGCACCTTATTTCTGAAAAAAGAAAACACATTTTGTGTTTTTCTCATTGAAATTTTTTATTTTTATGACAGAAAGGGCATACAAACATAAAAAAATATAATGAAACCTTTATGTCTACGGTTAGGTCTGAAGTTGTTGAAAAGAGCTGATAATTAAAAAGTGGGAAAAAAATATTTATATGTGACATTTTGATGACACTTTTATGAATGGTACCATTTTGTTATAAGCGCAGTGTAGGTTTTTTAAAAAAAAAAAAAAAAAAAAAGATGCTCATAGCTCTAAAAAGAGGTGCTTGTCATAAAATTAGAATATCATGAAAAAGTTGATTTATTTCAGTAATTCCATTCAAAAAGTGAATATTCATTCATTACACACAGACCGACATATTTCAAGTGTTTATTTTTTTAAATGTTGATGATTATAACTATTAAATAACTGAATAAAAAAGCTGTTTGCGTACCTCTGTTTGATCTCCATATGGCAGGATCTCCAGGTCTGCACTGAGGCTGCAGACCTCCACAACTCTGTCATATCTATAAATAAAAAATACAGGATCTGTAATAAGTTAAGATAGAGTTTTATTTCATCACAAATTATTAAATACGAACTATGTAACCATGTCACAGGGATATGTTGTATAACTCGTATTCTCCATTGCATCACTAAGTAGCCCCAACCAGTAAGTTATCATGGTGTTAATTCATTAACATGCTGTGGCTGTAAACCTATACTGTTATTGCCCTTTAACAGCACATTAAACAGTCATCCCTTTCTCTGGCAGCTCGTGAACTCATAAAAAGCCAAACATTGTAACTTGACAGACAGATAACAAAGATGACCTCTGACTGGTCGGTGATCATAGACTTTGTGGACTGGTGTGAGCGCAACCACCTGTGCTTGAACACCAGTAAGACGAAGGAGATCAATCAATCAATCAATCAATCTTTATTTGTATAGCGCCAAATCATAACCAATGGTATCTCAAGGCACTTTACAGTAGAGCAGTCTTAAGGACGGACTCTTCATTTTATGGATACACACATATGCATATATACGTATATACACATACATATGTATCCCACACCCAACATGAATTCATCATGGCGGCAAGGAAAACCTTCTGTTAAGCAGCAGGAACCTTGTGTGGATCCCATTCCTATGATGAACAGCCATCCACGTTATGCTGTGTTGGGTGTGTGCAGAGAAAAGGGTGGAGACAGAGCCGCTGAGTCTCTGTAACTCCACACTGAGGATCCCACGGACCTGCAAGACAAAAGCCAGAAGGAGTACAGGAGCAAACACACAAGGGAAGAAGCAGACATAGAGGGAGTGTTTGAAAGAGGAATGGGACCCTCTCCGGTCCCTCTCTAACCTAAATGACCTCTCTCCTAACGCCCTCTCCAACCTCTCTCCAACCGAGCATGCCAGACCCCCCCCCCGGCAGTCTATGCCTATTGCATCTTAATTGTGAGCTATGAGCTGGTTCCTAACTAAAAGCTTTATCAAAGAGGAATGTTTTGAGCCTAACCTTAAAGGTAGAGAGGGTGTCTGCCCCCCGAACCGTGGTTGGTAGATGGTTCCAGAGAAGTGGGGCCTGATAACTGAAAGCTCTTCCTCCTATACTACTTTTAGAGATGAATGGAACAACGAGTAGTCCAGCATTTTGAGAGCGTAGTGTTCTGGGGGGATTGTATGGCACTACAAGCTCCTTGAGATAGACTGGTGCCTGTCCATTTAGGGCTTTATAAGTGAGAAGAAGAATCTTGAATTCTATTCTATATTTTATGGGAAGCCAATGCAG